>NC_091173.1:43101529-43214029 GCF_040958095.1 Procambarus clarkii
TCCCATTCTGAATCCTGTGTCTGGCCTCCTGTTTCCACTGCCTAGTTTCATTACCTTACATTTACTCGGGTTGAACTTTAGTAGCTATTTGTTTGACCATTCAGACAGTCTGTCTAGGTCATCTTATAGTCTCATACTCTCTTCCTCCTTCTTAATCCTCCTCATAATTTTTGCATCATCAGCAAATAATGAGAGGAATGACTCTATACCATCTGGAAGATCATTTACATATGTAAGAAACAGTATGGGTCCAAGGACTGAACCCTACGGGACTCCACTGGTGACGTCTCGCCAGTCTGAAACCTCACCCCGCACAGTGACTCGCTGCCTTCTGTTTCTTAGGTACTCCCTTATCCAATGGAGTACCTTCCCTTCCACTCCAGCCTGCATCACCAGCTTTCGCACTAGTCTCTTGTGGGGTACTGTGTCAAAGGCTTTCTGGAAATCCAAAAATGTGCAGTCTGCCCACCCTTCTCTTTCTTGTCTCATTCTTGTTGTCTGATCGTAGAGTTCAATTAGTCCTGTGATGCATGACTTGCCATCACTGAAACCATGTTGGTGTTGTGACACAAAGTTCTTTCGCTCCAGATGGTCCACTAGCTTTTTTCACACAAGTTTTCTCCGTTAGCTTGCATGGTATGCAAGTTAGGGACACTGGCCTGTAGTTTAGTGCCTCCTGTCTATCCCCCCTTCTTGTATATCGGGACTACGTTTGCCGCCTTCCAAATTTCTGGCAGTTTACCTGATCCCAGTGATTTGTTATACGCCATGGAGAGTGGCAGGCACAATGCTTCTGCTCCTTCTGCTCAGCGAGTGTGTGAATGAGTGAGCAAGTGTGTGAGCGAGGGAGTGACTGAGTGTGTGAGTGAGTGAGTGTGTGAATGAGTGAGTGAGTGAGTGAGTGAGTGAGTGAGTGAGTGAGTGAGTGAGTGAGTGAGTGAGTGAGTGAGTGAGTGAGTGAGTGAGTGAGTGAGTGAGTGTGTGAGTGAGCGAGTGTGAGTGAGAGTGTGAGTGAGTGAGTAAGTGAGAAGGTGTGTGAGTGAGTGAGTGTATGAGTGAGTGAGTGAGTGAGTGAGTGAGTGAGTGAGTGAGTGAGTGAGTGAGTGAGTGAGTGAGTTAGTGTGTGAGTGATTGAGTGAGTGTGTGAGTGTGTAAGTGTGTGAGTGAGTGAGTGAGTGAGTGAGTTAGTGTGTGAGTGATTGAGTGAGTGTGTAAGTGTGTGAGTGAGTGAGTGTATGAGTGAGCGAGTGTGTAAGTGTGTGTGCGAGTGAGTGTGTGAGTGAGTGAGTGAGTGAGTGAGTGAGTGAGTGAGTGAGTGTGTGAGAGAGTGAGTGTGCGAGTGTGAGTGAATGTGCGAGTGTGTACTCACATATTTGTACTCATTTAATTGTGCTTGCGGGAGTTGAGCTCTGGCTCTTTGGTCCCGCCTCTCAACTGTCAATCAACTGGTGTACAGATTTCTGAGCCTACTGGGCTCTATCATATCTACATTTGAAACTGTGTATGGAGTCAGCCTCCACCACATTACTGCCGAATGCATTCCATCCGTTAACTACTCTGACACTGAAAAAGTTCCTTCTAACGTCCCTGTGGTCATGTGGGTACTCAGTTTCGACCTCTGTCCCCTTGTTCGCATACCACCAGTGTTGAATAGTTTATCCTTGTTTACCTGGTCGATTCCCCTGAGGATTTTGTAGGTTGTGATCATGTCTCCCCCTACGCTTCTGTCTTCCAGTGTCGTAAAGTGCAATTCCCGCAGCCTTTCCTCGTAACTCATGCCTCTTAGTTCTGGGACTAGTCTAGTGGCCTTACCTTTGGACTTTTTCCAGCTTCGTCTTGTGCTTGACAAGGTATGGGCTCCATGCTGGGGCCGCATACTCCAGGATTGGTCTTACATATGTGGTGTACAAGATTCTGAATGATTCCTTACACAGGTTCCTGAACGCTGTTCTCAACCGTGTAAGTGTGTGTGTGAGTTATTGTGTGAGTGAGCGAGCGAGTGATTGAGTGTGTGAGTGATAGAGTGTGTGAGCGAGTGAGTGAGTGAGTGTGTGAGTGAGCAAGTGTGTGCGTAAGTGTGCTGGTGTGTGAGTGAGCGAGTGTGTGAGTGAGAGTGTGAGTGAGTGTGTGAGTGAGAAGGTGTGTAAGTGAGTGTGTGAGTGAATGAGTGTGTGAGTGAGTGAACGAGTGAGTGAGTGATTGAGTGGGTGAGTGAGCAAGTGTGTGAGTGAGTGTGTGAGTGAGCGATTGTGTGAGTGAGGGATCGAGTGAGAGAGTGAGCAAGTGTGTGAGTGAGTGAGCGAGTGTGTGTGAGTGAGTGAGTGAGTGAGTGAGTGTGTGAGTGAGTGAGTGAGTGAGTGAGTGAGTGAGTGAATGAGTGAGTGAGTGAGTGAGTGAGTGAGTGAGTGAGTGAGTGAGTGAGTGAGCGAATAAGTTAGTGTGTGAGTGATTCAGTGAGTGTGTAAGTGTGTGAGTGAATGAGTGTGTGAGTGAGTGAACGAGTGAGTGAGTGATTGAGTGGGTGAGTGAGAGAGTGTGTGAGCGAGTGAATGAGTGAGTGAGTGATTGAGTGGGTGAGTGAGCAAGTGTGTGAGTGAGTGTGTGAGTGAGCGATTGTGTGAGTGAGGGATCGAGTGAGAGAGTGAGCAAGTGTGTGAGTGAGAAGGTGTGTGAGTGAGTGTGTGAGTGAATGAGTGTGTGAGTGAGTGAACGAGTGAGTGAGTGATTGAGTGGGTGAGTGAGCAAGTGTGTGAGTGAGTGTGTGAGTGAGCGATTGTGTGAGTGAGGGATCGAGTGAGAGAGTGAGCAAGTGTGTGAGTGATTCAGTGAGTGTGTAAGTGTGTGAGTGAATGAGTGTGTGAGTGAGTGAACGAGTGAGTGAGTGATTGAGTGGGTGAGTGAGAGAGTGTGTGAGCGAGTGAATGAGTGAGTGTGTGAGTGAGCAAGTGTGTGAGTAAGTGTGCGAGTGTGTGAGTGAGCGAGTGTGTGAGTGATTGAGTGTGTGAGTGTGTAAATGTGTGAGTGAATGAGTGTGTGAGTGAGTGAACGAGTGAGTGATTGAGTGGGTGAGTGAGCAAGTGTGTGAGTGAGTGAGTGTGTGAGTGAGCGAGTGAGTGAGTGAGCGATTGTGTGAGTGCGGGATCGAGTGAGAGAGTGAGCAAGTGAGTGAGCGAGTGTGTGTGAGTGAGTGAGTGTGTGAGTGAGAGTGTGAGTGAGTGCGTGAGTGAGAAGGTGTGTGAGTGAGTGAGTGAGTGAGCGAATAAGTTAGTGTGTGAATGATTCAGTGAGTGTGTGAGTGTGTAAGTGTGTGAGTGATTCAGTGAGTGTGTGAGTGTGTAAGTGTGTGAGTGAAGGAGTGTGTGAGTGAGTGAACGAGTGAGTGATTGAGTGGGTGAGTGAGAGAGTGTGTGAGCGAGTGAGTGAGTGAGTGTGTGAGTGAGCAAGTGTGTGAGTAAGTGTGCGAGTGTGTGAGTGAGCTAGTGACTGAGTGAGCGAGTGCGTGAGTGAGCGAATGTGTGAGTGAGTGTGTGAGTGAATGAGCGAGTGTGTGAGTGAATGAGCGAGTGTGTGAGTGAATGAGCGAGTGTGTGAGTGAATGAGCGAATGTGTGAGTGAGTGAACGTGTGAGAGAGCGAGTGTGTGAGTGAATGAGCGAGCGTGTGAGTGAATGAGCGAGTATGTGAGTGAATGAGCGAGCGTGTGAGTGAATGAGCGAGTATGTGAGTGAATGAGCGAATGTGTGAGTGAGTGAGAGTTTGAATGAGTTGTGACCAATATAACAAATTCACTTCTCTGGCGAGTATTCTAATGATTTTTCTTATCTTATTTAATTATACAAGAAACCTTTAAGTTTTCTTCATCACTCTCACATTCATTCACTTTCTCCGCAATTAAGTTTTTCTGTTACACTCATTGTCCCTCACTTTCCCAACCTCAGCACACAGCTTATTTTCTCCATCCTTGTCCCATGTCCCTCATTTTCCTCAAAGCCCAAGCCCCATAATCTTGGCTCGTAAAATCTATTCTTATCTCTTTACTTTCAGCATCTCTTTCCTTCTTCTCCTCTCAGTTTTCCCTTTCTCTTACCGGTCTTCGTAATCCTATACCTTGTAAGACGCTTTCTCCTGTTCCACTACTAATTCTTACGTCCAGGACCTGTAAGTTTTGGGATCATAAATTTTGATCCTGTTCAGTTGTGTAGTTGCCAGTTCTTTCCTCTTTATTATTCTCTATAAATATCTTTGTTTTATATAAAATATATGTTACCTCTGTTTATTCATGTCAACATTACGATTTATATTTAAGTTGTACTTATATTTATATTAGCACGAATTCGTTGTTCAGTTAAGTAAATTAAAATTAAGTAAATTTTCGACTTGTCATGTTTGTGGGGGGGAGGGGGAGTTGTGGCTCGGACGGCAGTTCCGAGTTAGTATCTGGGAGCCATCATTTGAGTCAACTGGTCCGATAAGTTTGTCTGTTTTTTACTTATTCTGTATTTGGTCTTTGTAGTTCATTTTATCTGGTGAACATTCTTTATTATATTATAATACATTAGTAGGCCATCTGATTAACAGTTATACCTGAATGATATTATTATTTTGATATATATATAATTTATATTATACAAATAGTTTATATGCCTGTTTTATTCTTATAACCTGTAAGAACCATTGGTGTATGGGACGTACTCATGAGGCACTCTGGTTGAACATTATGAGACAGGGAGTATTTTTGAATACCCCTAGACGAGTCCATTACTTACCCCTGTGTTTCAATGAGCGGTGTGGACGAGACGTAACACATACAGTGTGGGCCATGTCCGGGATATTGTTTCCCACATATTAAAATTGTATTAATCTAGCTCTGACTTCCTAGGAACAAGTGTGACCCAGGAAAAATTTGTGCCAGTGTTTACATGCCAGTGAATTGTCCTGTGTAACTATCAACTTACGCTTTTATGACTTTGGAGATAAGTCATCATATATTTTAGCTTGCACAGTGTGACCAAGCAAATTTTCAGTGTGGTGGCAATTAAGTGAAGTGTGTAATGCCGTGCCACTCTCTTGAAAATTATTAAGGAATAATGTACCAAGTGTTAGTTAACAATTAAGGATCAAGTTGAGTCATTATTGGCTAATCCTGACCTTGAGGGAATTAAAAGCCTAACAAAGTTTGTCTTAATATATATGGTTGTTGGCTAGAGTTAGTAGCCAACAACAGGATGAATAAAGCAAAAATTGTGAGAGTCATAGTACCCCATCTACTAGAAGATGGTAAGCTAGGAGAAGAAATTCTAAATGAGATAAGTGAAGAGAAGCAGATTGCTTAAGAACGTCTTGAGGCAGAAACTAAGTCAGCATTTGCTAGGATTGAGGCTCGTGAGAAAGAATTTGAATTAAAAAAACAACAAATAATATTCGAACTTGAAGCTCAAAAACTACAGAAAATATTGGAACTTGAAGCTCAAAAACTACAGAAAATATTGGAACTTGAGGCTCAACAGAGAGCAATAAAGGCTCAACAAAGACAACAACAATTAGATATAGAGGCTAAAGAGAGACAACAACAGAGAGAAATTGAGGCACAAAATGCGAGAATGGTAGTTCAGTTGCAACAAAGCAACAACAGTTAGAGATTCAGAGAAAAATTACAGAGGATAATAATAGAGTAGAAACACAGAGCCTGGCAGCTGGACATGGAGCTACTAGCAATGTTCCTAATAGTAATGATAGCAGTCACAGAAAAGTTAATAAGTATGTCGAGTTACCAAAGCTTAATGAGGAGGACCCTGAGGTTTTCTTTTCACATTTCTCTAAAATTGCAGTTGGTATGAACTAGCCAATGGTCCAGTGGGTAGCTATTATGCAGAGCCAACTCAGGGGGAAAATCCAGGAAATGTTCGTATCTTTGCCTGATGCAAACAGTTTCGATTACAATTTTGTTAAGCATAGCATTCAAAATGCTTAGCAGATGAACCCTGAAGCACACCGGCAAAAGTTCAGATTTTTAAAGAGGGCAAGTGAACAAATCATTGCAGATTTCACCAGGTTAAAAATTGATTACTGTAACAGATGGCTTAAGTCTCTTTCTATTACTGAGTTTGATGCTCTTAACAATTTTCTGATCACAGTAGAAGTGTTATCATGTCTCCCAGATAAATTGTCTACTTTTATGGCAGAGCAGAAGAACATAACAGATATTTATGAGCTGTCTAAGCTCGCTGATGAGCATGAATTGTTAACTAAGGCACATTTTAAAGCCCAATCAACTAATTTCACCAGTCGAGTAAATTATAATGCTCACCAAAATACTTAACAGAACCAATCCAGTACTAGTGCTCCAGCTACTCCCATGAACTCCTCTCTTACCAACCCTAAACTTGCTACTCCATTGCTAGGAACATCAAGTCCTAGTAATGTTAATTCTAAATCTATAGTTGGTTCCACAGGTGTGTCCACTGTAAGGTAATGTACTCATTGTAATAGGAAAGGACATGTGATTAATTCTTGTATTAGTTTGCACCCTGAGTTACGACCAACTGGTCTCATTTATAGTAGAGGTGTGCAGAGTAGATTTACTAATGAACATGTCACTGTAGACCCCAATTGGGTAAAACAGTATTCTCCATATATATTTCCAGGCAAAGATCTGTGTGTAAATGGGAAACGGAAGCCAGTGATTCTTCTTCCTGATACTGGTGCTTCCCAAACCTTAATTTCTCTCCGTATACTCTCTAATGTTGCAAAGAGAGATACTGGAGAGTCTGTAGTTCTTCAGAGTGTTGCAGGATGTAAAACTGTACCTCTGATAGATGTTAATTTGGGATCCACCATTACCCCAGGTTTATGCACTGTGGGTGTTAGTACACAGTTGTCCATCCCAGGTGTGGATGTTATATTGGGTAATGATGTGGCCATAAATCATGTTGTGGGTGAGATTGATCCCCGTTTGTGTAAACAGCCAGTTGCAGACCATGTTTATTCTGCCTGTGCTGAAGTTAGTTCTATGAATGAATGATCTGTTGTAGTGGATGGTGTTGTCCACCCTACCTTTGCTGATGTCAGTACTATTATTAATCCAGCTGTCAGCTCTGATATTACTCAAGTATTTGTTCCAGAAACCATCCCACTTCTCCAGAGGAGAATTGGGATGTGGTTGTTCAAGATTCATGTGTGGCCAACCTAGTTGTTGAGAGTAAGCCTGGTACAATGGGACCGGACGTCCATGTACCATTGTCTTGCCCGCTCACTATGAACGTTGTGCCGGGAGTTGAGAGAAAGTTAGATGCCACGACTCTGTTGTATTCTAGCCAAGAGAATGATTTAGGGCAAGATGTTGGGTTGGCAGAAGTTTTCCCGCTCAGTCCAACGTTCGAATCAGTGGACCAGTTAGGATCAGTCTAAAGTTCGAATCAGTGGACCAATTAGGATCAGTCCAAAGTTCGAATCAGTGGAGCAGTTAGGATCAGTTGTCAAGAGTAAGTCTGTTGTAGGGGCCTCGCTTCACACTAGTCAAGGTGATAGAAAAGGAGAGGAGGCCAAACTACCTGTTACTTGCCCGCTCACTTCAGATTCCGAGTCCTTTAGTTTTTGTAAGTTGAGTAGAACTGACCCCAAGATTTCAGAGAGAAGCAAGGAGACAGTCTGTACTGTAGTTCCAGTAGTGGAGAGTGTGGGAGAGCAGCCAGAGGATCAGCTTCTGTCGAGTAGAAGGAGACCCAGAGAGCCTCCCTCTTCATTTGTATGTGAGGATGTGATCCAGCTTGGTAGACATATTGATTGTGAACAGACAGTACTCCAAGCAGCTCCAGATGTCATTGGAGGAAATTTTGGTAAATCGTGTGTAACCATTAGCGATGGTAAAGTTTCTTTTAGATCTAAGTTGCAGAGTTTTGTGGCTTGTGCTTACTATTCCATGGGGAGTAAGTACTTGTCATTGTGTAACTTGAGTCAGAGTGTTCTTAGGATGTTCTTGTAATATATTGTAATTCCACAAGAGCCATTCTCCTTTGTAGAAATAGACTGTGGGACATCTTTGTCCAGCCTTGTTGTTGAACAAAGATAGTTTACTCCGATAAGTTGTGCATCCAAGTTGGGATAAGATGTGTGTAGGATGTTCCTACAATCAATTTTTATTCCACAGGAGCCATTCTCCCTTGAAGTAATGGACTGTGGGACATCTTTGTCCAGCCTTGTAGTTGAGCAGAGAGAGTTTACTCAAGTAGGTTGTGCATCCAGTTGTTCTGAGGAAGTGGTGAGTCATACTAGAGCAGTGTCTCTACTTTCCGATCTAGTTTATTTTGCTGTACGAGTAGTGAACAACATGTATGTTCCACTCAAGTGTTGTGTTGACTTTCAGAGTCATATTGGTGTTAAAGGATTTAATCAGACTTTGGAGTAGATGTTCAAGGCACCAGGTGTGTGTTTCAAGTTGGGGGGGACAAGATTATCCCACCTAGTTGTTTTAATAAGTGTAAAGGGTTACAGATTATCGTTGGGAGGTTCCCATTTAATCTGCTGTGTATCTTCAAGATGATAAGACCCTTAAACCTCTTGTTTGAACGTTTGTCACCAGAAGGAAGTCACTTACGGAGTGAAATCCATGGTAAAGGTTGTCAAGGTTTCAGCATGTTTTTGTTATCTTTTTTGAAGACCAGAATGTTTATGAAGTTGTGGATTGTATTCAAATTCACAATCCGAGGGTGTGAACTTGTTTTTGGAGTTATGATTAGGATATTATGCATAGGCATAATCCTGTTCTCTTTCGCTGATCGTCATGACTGAGTTATGAAGAAATTGACTTATGTGTTCCTTGAGGGTCATCTGAGTCAGTCCGATCAGGTAGTCTTTATGGGTTGTATTTGTTGGATTGGAGATCAAAGGTTTGCTAAGTCGTTGTGTTGTGTTTCTGAAGGTTCTATGAGTGAAGAAATTTTATATGTATTTGTGAGGTTTAACTCTATTTTCTCTACTTATAGTATCAATTGGGCGAGGGTATATGTTCCACAGAGGAACTGGTGTGATGGGATGCAGATATCCTTGCCAGGACATACCCAGGAGAAGTCCATAAACCACCTTGCATCTCATCAGTTTATTCTAACTCCAGAAATAAAGGGAAATGACCAGTGGAACATGTATTGGAAAAATGTACCAGCTAGAAAATTAATAAAATGGAACTATGGTACTGATATAAGATCAATCATAGAAACAATTGGAAAGATAATTTGTGGTATAGATCTTGTGAAAGTAGTTACATTTATTGACATTTCCATTCATGAATATAATGACAGCCTTGTTGATAGGAGAGTGAAATATGATCTGGTACTAAGTGAAATTAATGAGATAGTACCCTGGAGAGATAAATTTACATACTCCAGAGGAACATGTGTAAAATTCCTGATATATATAGATAATGATGTAGAACATGATCACAGGACTGAATTCAATACATTTCAAGTGTCACACATTTCTACTTTCAGAAAAAATACCATTGATCTTAAATCAATTGCATTTTTTTCTTGGAGGTGGAAGTGTGTTACGTATCCCTAGTTGGATACTTACATTAATTCATGATAATACATACTAATTTCCATTCCTTCATTTATCTGTATATGTATATATATTTTTGTAATGTATCATATACTTTGACAACACAGTTGAGGCAGGAGCGGGGCGTGCTAAGTCGCACGTCCAGGACCTGTAAGTTTTGGGATCATAAACTTTTGTTCCTGTTCAGTTGTGTAGTTGCCAGTTCTTTCCTCTTTATTATTCTCTATAAATATCTTTGTTTTATATAAAATATATGTTACCTCTGTTTATTCATGTCAACATTACCATTTATATTTAGGTTGTACTTATATTAATATTAGCACGAATTCGTTGCTCAGTTAAGTAAATTAAACTTAAGTAAATTTTCGACTTGTCATGTTTGTGGGAGCGGGAGTTGTGGCTCGGACGGCAGTTTCGAGTTAGTATCTGGGAGCCGTCATTTGAGTCAACTGGTCCGATAAGTTTGTCTGTTTTTTAGCTTTATGTATTTGGTCTTAGTAGTTCATTTTTTTCTGGTGAGCATTCTTTATTATATTACCAGCAGTACCCGGCCACAGCAACCTTCCCTGTCCCCCAGTCCTCCCCACCATTCTCTCCTCACCAGTCTTTTCGGCCTCAAAACCATTCCCCACTCCACCATCCTCTCTTTATTCCCACCATGCCCCACTCCCTTGTCCCCTCGTCCTCCCCACCATCTCTCACTTCCGTCCCCTCGTCATCCCCACCATTCCCCACTCCCTCGTCCGATGCCTTCCCAAATGGTCTGATGTTCCCATCAATGAAATATAAAAAAAAGTTAAAAAATTAAATGAAAATATGAAAAAAATAAAATAAATAAACTAAAATCACGAAATGAATAATATGGTAAACAACACAGCTGAATTCCAACGCAATTAACACAAAATAATTGAATCAAAATGAAAATAAATCAAAATCTATGAAAATTCAATTTATCAATGTAATCAGAAACGCTGAAATGGAATTGTAACATATTTAGTATAGCGTGTGTATTGCTCCTACATGCAACAGACGGCGCTGTTTTTCAAGAAAAGCATAGTTTTACCTGACACAGGTGTGGCATCCATACTTATACTTACGAAATGAATGGTTTGGTAAACAACACAGCTCAATTCCAACAAAACGTCACACATAATAATTCAATAAAAAATAAAATATATCGAAATCTATGAAAACAAAATATATCAATGCAATCGGAAATTTTGAAATGGAATTCGTGACATTTAGTATACCGTGCATGTTGCTATTATATGCAACAGATGGCGCTGTTTCTCAAAATCACATGTTTTTGTCTGTCACGGGTGGCATCTATATAGTAGGTATATGAAAAGACGTGCCTATTCGAATGCAACGTTGTGTAACAATTTCAAAACAATCTGTAAGGAGATTTCAAAGATTTCCTTCACACGGAAAAATACAGGAAAAACACAGTTTTTCAGAAAAAAGCATGTTTTTTATCCGTCACATACGTTACATCTGTATAGTATGCATATAAAAACCTGGCCGGATGCGAATGGAACGTTGTGTGAAAATTTCAAAGCAATCGGTGAAGAACTTTCGGTGATTAGCGATTTTGAACAAACGAACACCTCCATTTTTATTTATAAAGATAATACCTTAATAGGACATCTGATTAACAGTTATACCTGAATGATATTATTATTGATATATATATATATATATATATATATATATATATATATATATATATATATATATATATATATATATATATATATATATATATACATATATAATATATTATACAAATAGTTTATATACCTGTTTTATTCTTATAACCTGCAAAGACTATTTGTGTATGGGACGTACTTCTGAGGCACTCTGGTTGAACATTAAGAGACGGAGTATTTTGGAATACTCCTAGACGAGTCCATTACTTACCCCTGTGTTTCAACGAGCGGTGTGGACGAGACGTAACAGCCCTCACCTCATGTCTCCTTCCCACATTTGATGATCATAAATTATTTTTCGGTCTCAGAATTCTTTGGTGTATTATCCTTTTTTAAAATTTTATCACCTGCAATTGTTTGATATGTTTTTATCTGAATGTGTGTGTGTGTGTGTGTGTGTGTGTGTGTGTGTGTGTGTGTGTGTGTGTGTGTGTGCGTGTGTGTGTGTGTGTGTGTGTGTGTGTGTGTGTGTGTGTGTGTGTGTGTGTGTGTGTGTATTGGCTTTTCTCAGAGGTATTGATAGGGTTGATAGAGACAGTATGTTTAACACAAGGGGCACACGCACTAAGGGGCACATGTGGAAATTGAGCACCAAAATGAGCTGTATAGACATTAGCAAGAACTTTTTCTAGTGTCAGAGTTAACAAATGGAATGCATAAGGTTGTGATTTTGTTGGTATTATTATTATTATTATTTGCAACCAACATATATTATTTTTTCCTGTCCTCCATGGACAGGGTTAGAGACCAGTTAAACATATAGTTCCACGATTTATTGAACAATCAACCCCAGAAGGTGATTGAAGTGCATGTAAAATGCTAACTTAACTACATACATAAACACATAAATATATAAAAACATCTATTTTCGTCTATCCTAACTAAACAGTGTTCGAGGTGACTTTTTACATAGTGTCATTAATGTGCGGTTACAAAAGTGAAATGCAATTCTGACCAGCTTGAGGCAAACTCCATACACAGTTTAAAATGTAGATATGACAGAGCCCACAAAGCTCAGGAACCTGTTATCCAACAGATTGACAGTTGAGGGGCGGGAACAAAGAGCCGAAGATCAACCCCGGCAAGCACAATTAGGTGAATATATACAAATACGTCTCTAGTAAATCGCTTTTATCAATATATACCTGCTATGCTGACAATACTTGGCCATTTATCCCCCCACCCCCAATACAAAACCAACAGAACATCCCAAGTGTAACGTTAACCTACACTTCATTGCCCTGTCACAGGACACTTCTCTTCACCTCTGCCTCTCAGTCTACAAATCATCTTATTTATGTTCTATTTAGCACACCGAGTTGCTCTCTGACCCTTCATCCTTCACAGAGATCCTCTCGTGTGTTGTAGCATGTGGTGTGACACCCAGGTGTTGTAGCATGTGGTGTGGCACCCAGGTGTTGTAGTGTGTGGTGTGGCACCCTTGTGTTGTAGCATGTGGTGTGGCACCCAGGTGTTGTAGTGTGGCACCCAGGTGTTGTAGTGTGGCACCCAGGTGTTGTAGCATGTAGTGTGGCACCCAGGTGTTGTAGCATGTAGTGTGGCACCCAGGTGTTGTAGTGTGGCACCCAGGTGTTGTAGTGTGGCACCCAGGTGTTGTAGCATGTAGTGTGGCACCCAGGTGTTGTAGTGTGGCACCCAGGTGTTGTAGTGTGGCACCAAGGTGTTGTAGTGTGGCACCCAGGTGTTGTAGTGTGGCACCCAGGTGTTGTAGCATGTTGTAGTGTGGCACCAAGGTGTTGTAGTGTGGCACCCAGGTGTTGTAGTGTGGCGCCCAGGTGTTGTAGTATGTTGTGTGGCACCCAGGTGTTGTAGTGTGGCACCCAGGTGTTGTAGTGTGGCACCCAGGTGTTGTAGTGTGGCGCCCAGGTGTTGTAGTATGTTGTGTGGCACCCAGGTGTTGTAGTGTGGCACCCAGGTGTTGTAGTGTGGCACCCAGGTGTTGTAGTGTGGCACCCAGGTGTTGTAGCATGTAGTGTGGCACCCAGGTGTTGTAGCATGTAGTGTGGCACCCAGGTGTTGTAGCATGTAGTGCGGCACCCAGGTGTTGTAGTGTGGCACCCAGGTGTTGTAGTGTGGCACCAAGGTGTTGTAGTGTGGCACCCAGGTGTTGTAGTGTGGCACCCAGGTGTTGTAGTGTGGCACCAAGGTGTTGTAGTGTGGCACCCAGGTGTTGTAGTGTGGCACCCAGGTGTTGTAGTGTGGCACCCAGGTGTTGTAGTGTGGCACCCAGGTGTTGTAGTGTGGCACCCAGGTGTTGTAGTGTGGCACCCAGGTGTTAGCATGTAGTGTGGCACCCAGGTGTTGTAGTGTGGCACCCAGGTGTTGTAGTGTGGCACCAAGGTGTTGTAGTGTGGCACCCAGGTGTTGTAGTGTGGCACCCAGGTGTTGTAGTGTGGCACCCAGGTGTTGTAGTGTGGCACCCAGGTGTTGTAGTGTGGCACCCAGGTGTTGTAGTGTGGCGCCCAGGTGTTGTAGTATGTTGTGTGGCACCCAGGTGTTGTAGCATGTTGTGTGGCACCCAGGTGTTGTAGCATATAGTGTGGCACCCAGGTGTTGTAGCATATAGTGTGGCACCCAGGTGTTGTAGTGTGGCACCCAGGTGTTGTAGCATGTAGTGTGGTACCCAAGTGTTGTAGCATGTGGTGTGGCACTCAGGTGTTGTAGCATGTGGTGTGGCACCCAGGTGTTGTAGCATATAGTGTGGCACTCAGGTGTTGTAGTGTGGTACCCAGGTATTGTAGCATGTGGTGTGGCACCCAGGTATTGTAGCATGTGGTGTGGCACCCAGGTGTTGTAGTGTGGCACCCAGGTGTTGTAGCATGTGGTGTGGCACTCAGGTGTTGTAGCATGTGGTGTGGCACTCAGGTGTTGCAGCATGTAGTGTGGCACCCAGGTGTTGTAGCATGTGGTGTGGCACTCAGGTGTTGTAGCATGTGGTGTGGCACTCAGGTGTTGTAGTATGTGGTGTGGCACCCAGGTGTTGTAGCATATAGTGTGGCACCCAGGTGTTGTAGTGTGGCACCCAGGTATTGTAGCATGTGGTGTGGCACCCAGGTGTTGTAGTGTGGCACCAAGGTGTTGTAGTGTGGCACCCAGGTGTTGTAGTGTGGCACCCAGGTGTTGTAGCATGTGGTGTGGCACCCAGGTGTTGTAGCATGTGGTGTGGCACCCAGGTGTTATAGTGTGTGGTGTGGCACCCAGATGTTGTAGCATGTGGTGTGGCACCCAGGTGTTGTAGTGTGGCACCCAGGTGTTGTAGTGTGGCACCCAGGTGTTGTAGTGTGGCACCCAGGTGTTGTAGTGTGGCACCCAGGTGTTGTAGTGTGGCGCCCAGGTGTTGTAGTGTGGCACCCAGGTGTTGTAGCATGTGGTGTGGCACCCAGGTGTTGTAGTGTGGCACCCAGGTGTTGTAGTGTGGCACCCAGGTGTTGTAGTGTGGCACCCAGGTGTTGTAGTGTGGCGCCCAGGTGTTGTAGTGTGGCACCCAGGTGTTGTAGCATGTGGTGTGGCCCCCAGGTGTTGTAGTGTGTGGTGTGGCCCCCAGGTGTTATAGTGTGTGGTGTGGCACCCAGATGTTGTAGTGTGGCACCCAGGTGTTGTAGTATGGCACCCAGGTGTTGTAGCATGTCGTGTGGCGCCCAGGTGTTGTAGTGTGGCAACCAGGTGGTGTAGTGTGGCACCCAGGTGTTGTAGTGTGGCACTCAGGTGTTGTAGCATGTAGTGTGGCACCCTGGTTTTGTAGCATGTCGTGTGGCACCCAGGTGTTGTAGCATGTGGTGTGGCACCCAGGTGTTGTAGTGTGGCACCCAGGTGTTGTAGCATGTTGTGTGGCACCCAGGTGTTGTAGCATGTTGCGTGGCACCCAGGTGTTGTAGCATGTGGTGTGGCACCCAGGTATTGTAGCATGTCGTGTGGCACCCAGGTGTTGTAGCATGTGGTGTGGCACCCAGGTGTTGTAGCATGTGGTGTGGCACCCAAGTGTTGTAGTGTGGCACCCAGGTGTTGTAGCATGTAGTGTGGTACCCAAGTGTTGTAGCATGTGGTGTGGCACTCAGGTGTTGTAGCATGTGGTGTGGCACCCAGGTGTTGTAGCATGTGGTGTGGCACCCAGGTGTTGTAGCATATAGTGTGGCACTCAGGTGTTGTAGTGTGGTACCCAGGTATTGTAGCATGTGGTGTGGCACCCAGGTGTTGTAGCATGTAGTGTGGCACCCAGGTGTTGTAGTGTGGCACTCAGGTGTTGTAGCATGTTGTGTGGCACCCAGGTGTTGTAGTGTGGCACTCAGGTGTTGTAGCATGTTGTGTGGCACCCAGGTATTGTAGCATGTCGTGTGGCACCCAGGTGTTGTAGCATGTGGTGTGGCACTCAGGTGTTGTAGCATGTGGTGTGGCACCCAGGTGTTGTAGCATGTAGTGTGGCACCCAGGTGTTGTAGTGTGGCACCCAGGTGTTGTAGTGTGGCACCCAGGTGTTGTAGTGTGGCACCCAGGTGTTGTAGTGTGGCACTCAGGTGTTGTAGCATGTGGTGTGGCACCCAGGTGTTGTAGCATGTGTGTCACCCAGGTGTTGTAGCATGTTTTGTGGCACCCAGGTGTTGTAGCATGTTGTGAGGCACTCAGGTGTTGTAGCATGTTGTGTGGTACTCAGGTGTTGTAGCATGTTGTGTGGCACTCAGGTGTTGTAGCATGTTTTGTGGCACCCAGGTGTTGTAGCATGTTTTGTGGCACCCAGGTGTTGTAGCATGTTGTGTGGCACCCAGGTGTTGTAGCATGTTGTGAGGCACTCAGGTGTTGTAGCATGTTGTGTGACACTCAGGTGTTGTAGCATGTTGTGTGGCACTCAGGTGTTGTAGCATGTTGTGTGGCACCCAGGTGTTGTAGCATGTTGTGTGACACTCAGGTGTTGTAGTATGTTGTGTGGCACTCAGGTGTTGTAGCATGTTGTGTGGCACTCAGGTGTTGTAGCATGTTGTGTGGCACTCAGGTGTTGTAGCATGTGATGTGGCACCCAGGTGTTGTAGCATGTGTGTCACCCAGGTGTTGTAGCATGTTTTGTGGCACCCAGGTGTTGTAGCATGTTGTGTGGCACTCAGGTGTTGTAGCATGTTGTGTGGCACTCAGGTGTTGTAGCATGTAGTGTGGCACCCAGGTGTTGTAGTATGGCACCCAGGTGTTTAGTGTGGCACCCAGGTGTTGTAGTGTGGCACCCAGGTGTTGTAGTGTGGCACCCAGGTGTTGTAGCATGTGGTGTGGCACCTAGGTGTTGTAGCATGTTGTGTGGCACCCAGGTGTTGTAGTGTGGCACCCAGGTGTTGTAGTGTGGCACCCAGGTGTTGTAGTGTGGCACCCAGGTGTTGTAGTGTGGCACCCAGGTGTTGTAGCATGTAGTGTGGCACCCAGGTGTTGTAGCATGTAGTGTGGCACCCAGGTGTTGTAGCATGTAGTGTGGCACCCAGGTGTTGTAGCATGTTGTGTGGCACTCAGGTGTACTAGCATGTTGTGTGGCACTCAGGTGTTGTAGCATGTGATGTGGCACCCAGGTGTTGTAGCATGTGGTGTGGCACCCAAGTGTTGTAGCATGTTTTGTGGCACCCAGGTGTTGTAGCATGTAGTGTGGCACCCAGGTGTTGTAGCATGTTTTGTGGCACCCAGGTGTTGTAGCATGTTGTGTGGCACCCAGGTGTTGTAGCATGTTGTGTGGCACTCAGGTGTTGTAGCATGTTGTGTGGCACCCAGGTGTTGTAGCATGTTGTGTGGCACCCAGGTGTTGTAGCATGTTGTGTGGCACCCAGGTATTGTAGTGTGGCACCCAGGTGTTGTAGTGTGGCACCCAGGTGTTGTAGTGTGGCACCCAGGTGTTGTAGTGTGGCACCCAGGTGTTGTAGTGTGGCACCCAGGTGTTGTAGTGTGGCACCCAGGTGTTGTAGTGTGGCACCCAGGTGTCACAGTGTAACATTGTGAATATGATTGTTACCGAGTCGTACACTGACTGAAAGTAATCATGTTAAGTTACTGCCTGGCTACAGTGTTGGTTGGTGGCCGCCCGGCATTGGTCCTGTTGTCATAGCAACACGACAGGTCGTTCCTCACTTTATTCTCCATGTAAATTAGTTTTTTGTCGCGTACCAGGTTTTCAAGTAGGACACCTTTATTCAATTGAGAAAAGAGCATATTGCCATTTAAGTGATGTTTCTAATGTTGATGTTTCCTGAAAATTTTGATGAATTATAATTGTCCTTTCTGATTGTACCATTACTTCAGTGAAATTTACTTCAGTTATCCTTGTGGGTTTGTTTATTCCCAACCCATATCTATATAAAAAAAATGTAAATCCTAGTGTGTTGAAAACTATCTAATCTTCGAAAGTTCTTCACTAATTGTTTTACAATTTTCACACACCGTTCCATTCGCATCCGGGCAGGTTTTTATATACATACTATATACATGTCGTTTTTTTAAGCACATTTAGGTGAATGTATAAAATACATCACCGGTCGATAAGGAAAAAAAAACAAAAATCGTTTGATACTGTTTGTCATATATATCAGTTATGGGAACATTAGATCATTTGATCATCAGAGGAGGGAGTGGGGGATGATGGAGGACGGGAAGACGGGAGTGTGGGGGTGTGGGGACAACCAAGAGACCGGGGAGGGGGTAGTGGTGTGGAGGACGAGGGGACGGTGGAGTTGGGGATGGTTGGGACGAGGGGACAGGGGGATGCAGAACGGTGGGGGAGGGCAAAGGGACAGGGGAGTGGGGGATGACGGGGAGGACGAAAGAGCGGGGTTGGGAGAAATGGTAGAAAGGACGAGGAGACGGGGGAGTGGGAGATGGTGGGGAGGACAAGGGAACGGTGTAGTAGGGAATGGTTAGGAGGACGAGGGGACGGTGGAGGGGGAATGGTGGGGAGGACAGGGGGACAGGGAAGGTCGCTGCAGCTCAGCAATGCACATGCGTTGCTGAGCCACAGCAACGCGTGGCCGGGTACAGCTAGTTCTTCTTATAATTATAGAATGATCCCAGGATCATCTTTGTAATATATGTGATGATAGAAACAAATATTTTATAAAAAACAGCCTGAAGAAATTGTGCTGTCCTACCCGTCACACGGTGGCCCAAAAAGAGTAATTTTCTATTTTGAAATGAATTTCATATGTGAGGAAGGCAATAAATTCGTTTGAAATATTTTCTCTATACTTAACATTTAATATATTTATTGGCCGAAACGCTGTGCATATTAATAATTTTAGGCATAGTGTGTACTAGCTCTATCTAGAAATCAAACATTTTGTTTGTAACTCATCTTGTATGTATGTACTTTTACCTAAATAAATATTCATTTATATTTATTATATATTATATAATTTTTTTAACCTAAAAGGGGTACCACCTCTGGTGCAAGTGTATATAATATATATATATATTATATAATATATATCATATATATATACATTATGTAATTATATATATATATATATATATATATATATATATATATATATATATATATATATATATATATATATATATATATATATATATATATATATATGTCGTACCTAGTAGCCAGAACGCACTTCTCAGCCTACTATGCAAGGCCCAATTTGCCTAATAAGTTTTTCATGAATTATTTGTTTTTCGACTACGTAACCTACCTAACCTAACCTAACCTAACTTTTTCGGCTACCTAACCTATAAAGATAGGTTAGGTTAGGTTAGGTAGGGTTGGTTAGGTTCGGTCATATATCTACGTTAATTTCAACTCCAATAAAAAAAAATTGACCTCATACATAATGAAATGGGTAGCTTTATCATTTCATAAGAAAAAAAATAGAGAAAATATATTAATTCAGGAAAACTTGGCTTATTAGACAAATCTGACCTTGCATAGTAGGCCGAGAAGTGCATTCTGGCTACTAGGTACGACATATATATATATATATATATATATATATATATATATATATATATATATATATATATATATATATATATATATATATATATATATATATATATATCAACTGAAAACTCACACCCCAGAAGTGACTCGAACCCATACTCCCAGAAGCAACGCAACTGGTATGTACAAGACGCCTTAATCCACTTGACCATCACGACCTGACATAATGAGGTGATAGCCGAGGCTATTTGAACCACCACACCGCCGGCACTCGGATAGTAATCTTGGGCATAGCATTTCACCAAATCACCTCATTCTTTGGGGCACACGTGAGGAACACAAATGCAAACAAGCCTGAATGGTCCCCAGGACAATATGCAACTGAAAACTCACACCCCAGAAGTGACTCGAACCCATACTCCCAGAAGCAACGCAACTGGTATGTACAAGACGCCTTAATCCACTTGACCATCACGACCGGACATAATGAGGTGATAGCCGAGGCTATTTGAACCACCCCACCGCCGGCACTCGGATAGTAATCTTGGGCATAGCATTTTACCAAATCACCTCATTCTTTGGGGCACACGTGAGGAACACAAATGCAAACAAGCCTGAATGGTCCCCAGGACAATATGCAACTGAAAACTCACACCCCAGAAGTGACTCGAACCCATACTCCCAGAAGCAACGCAACTGGTATGTACAAGACGCCTTAATCCACTTGACCATCACGACCGGACATAATGAGGTGATAGCCGAGGCTATTTGAACCACCCCACCGCCGGCACTCGGATAGTAATCTTGGGCATAGCATTTTACCAAATCACCTCATTCTTTGGGGCACACGTGAGGAACACAAATGCAAACAAGCCTGAATGGTCCCCAGGACAATATGCAACTGAAAACTCACACCCCAGAAGTGACTCGAACCCATACTCCCAGAAGCAACGCAACTGGTATGTACAAGACGCCTTAATCCACTTGACCATCACGACCGGACATAATGAGGTGATAGCCGAGGCTATTTGAACCACCCCACCGCCGGCACTCGGATAGTAATCTTGGGCATAGCATTTTACCAAATCACCTCATTCTTTGGGGCACACGTGAGGAACACAAATGCAAACAAGCCTGAACGGTCCCCAGGACAATATGCAACTGAAAACTCACACCCCAGAAGTGACTCGAACCCATACTCCCAGAAGCAACGCAACTGGTATGTACAAGACGCCTTAATCCACTTGACCATCACGACCGGACATAATGAGGTGATAGCCGAGGCTATTTGAACCACCCCACCGCCGGCACTCGGATAGTAATCTTGGGCATAGCATTTTACCAAATCACCTCATTCTTTGGGGCACACGTGAGGAACACAAATGCAAACAAGCCTGAATGGTCCCCAGGACAATATGCAACTGAAAACTCACACCCCAGAAGTGACTCGAACCCATACTCCCAGAAGCAACGCAACTGGTATGTACAAGACGCCTTAATCCACTTGACCATCACGACCGGACATAATGAGGTGATAGCCGAGTCTATTTGAACCACCCCACCGCCGGCACTCGGATAGTAATCTTGGGCATAGCATTTTACCAAATCACCTCATTCTTTGGGGCACACGTGAGGAACACAAATGCAAACAAGCCTGAATGGTCCCCAGGACAATATGCAACTGAAAACTCACACCCCAGAAGTGACTCGAACACATACTCCCAGAAGCAACGCAACTGGTATGTACAAGACGCCTTAATCCACTTGACCATCACGACCGGACATAATGAGGTGATAGCCGAGGCTATTTGAACCACCCCACCGCCGGCACTCGGATAGTAATCTTGGGCATAGCATTTTACCAAATCACCTCATTCTTTGGGGCACACGTGAGGAACACAAATGCAAACAAGCCTGAATGGTCCCCAGGACAATATGCAACTGAAAACTCACACCCCAGAAGTGACTCGAACCCATACTCCCAGAAGCAACGCAACTGGTATGTACAAGACGCCTTAATCCACTTGACCATCACGACCGGACATAATAAGGTGATAGCCGAGGCTATTTGAACCACCCCACCGCCGGCACTCGGATAGTTGGGAGAATGGGTTCGAGTCACTTCTGGGGTGTGAGTTTTCAGTTGCATATTGTCCTGGGGACCATTCAGGCTTGTTTGCTTTTGTGTTCCTCACGTGTGCCCCAAAGAATGAGGTGATTTGGTAAAATGCTATGCCCAAGATTACTATCCGAGTGCCGGCGGTGGGGTGGTTCAAGTAGCCTCGGCTATCACCTCATTATGTCCGGTCGTGATGGTCAAGTGGATTAAGGCGTCTTGTACATACCAGTTGCGTTGCTTCTGGGAGTATGGGTTTGAGTCACTTCTGGGGTGTGAGTTTTCAGTTGCATATTGTCCTGGGGACCATTCAGGCTTGTTTGCATTTGTGTTCCTCACGTGTGCCCCAAAGAATGAGGTGATTTGGTAAAATGCTATGCCCAAGATTACTATCCGAGTGCCGGCGGTGGGGTGGTTCAAATAGCCTCGGCTATCACCTCATTATGTCCGGTCGTGATGGTCAAGTGGATTAAGGCGTCTTGTACATACCAGTTGCGTTGCTTCTGGGAGTATGGGTTCGAGTCACTTCTGGGGTGTGAGTTTTCAGTTGCATATTGTCCTGGGGACCATTCAGGCTTGTTTGCATTTGTGTTCCTCACGTGTGCCCCAAAGAATGAGGTGATTTGGTAAAATGCTATGCCCAAGATAACTATCCGAGTGCCGGCGGTGGGGTGGTTCAAATAGCCTCGGCTATCACCTCATTATGTCCGGTCGTGATGGTCAAGTGGATTAAGGCGTCTTGTACATACCAGTTGCGTTGCTTCTGGGAGTATGGGTTCGAGTCACTTCTGGGGTGTGAGTTTTCAGTTATATATATATATATATATATATATATAAATGTATTTATAATATGTTGTCAGTAGATATCCTATGTGTGTGTGTTGTTTAATGATATTTTTTTGAACTATTTGTTGAGGTATAAGTATTGTAATAATAGCCATCTAGTGATTTTTATTTAATGAATGTCAAAAAGTATATATTTTAATGACGTTTCTCGATATTGATATGCGAGGACTTGGCGCAACAGGTAATATTTCTGTCATATTTTAACGTATAAGTTCAGAGTTACTCAAGAGTGATTCTCTCAACCTCCCTCCCACAAGGTGTTAGTATAGATAACAGTTTTGTTTGTGTGTGTGAAAGGCCAGTGACTATTTCTGAGAAACTTGTTCAAAAAGCTTAACCCTTACCTAATGATAATAACATCCTTATGAGCGACTTAATTCATCATTATTCTTAAAACTATATGCCAGGCAGTGACCGACCCATCTGTGGTGGTTGGTCTTATGTTAAGTACCTAACTGATCACATCTCTACTGAACCCCGCCCATATCTACAGCATACTCCACCCACCATCTCTACTGAACCCGGCCCATATCTACAACATGCTCCGCCCACTCTCTCTACTGAACCCCGCCCATATCTACAACATGCTCCACCCACCATCTGTACTGAACCCAGCCCATATCTACAGCATGCTCCACCCACTCTCTCTACTGAACCCCGCCCATATCTACCCCATGCTCCACCCACCATCTCTACTGAACCCCGCCCATATCTACAACATGCTCCACCCGCTCTCTCTACTGAACCCCGCCCATATCTACAACATGCTCCACCCACTCTCTCTACTGAACCCCGCCCATATCTACAACATGCTCCACCCACTCTCTCTACTGAACCCCGCCCATATCTACAACATGCTCCACCCACTCTCTCTACTGAACTCCGCCCATATCTACAACATGCTCCCCCCACTCTCTCTACTGAACCCCTCCCATATCTACAACATGCTCCCCCCACTCTCTCTACTGAACCCCGCCCATATCTACAACATGCTCCCCCCACTCTCTCTACTGAACCCCGCCCATATCTACAACATGCTCCCCCCACTCTCTCTACTGAACTCCGCCCATATCTACAACATGCTCCCCCCACTCTCTCTACTGAACCCCGCCCATATCTACAACATGCTCCACCCACTCTCTCTACTGAACTCCGCCCATATCTACAACATGCTCCCCCACCCCCTCTGAACATCCGGCCAGACATAACAAACAACTAATGAGAATCAGTAGAGAAAGTAGAACCAAAAGGTCAACCAACACATACTTCTCAATTACATTCACTAAAGAAGATCAAATCTCTAAATCAAGGGGTGAAGGGAAAGTGAGAGAGACTATGATGTTTTAACAGATGTGATAACTGTTGACTAGCAATCCCAGTTGCAGTATATCCATGAAGCTTCGCACCTAATTACGAAAATAAAAGAGTAGTAGTTAACACAAAAAGAGAAAGTGAAAGAAAGATATAATAATTTGAGAAAGCCTGGAAGATCTAACCCTGGAGGAGTAAGAACACGAGGGAATATAATTGTTGTGGTCATGAACAACCATCCAACAGATGAGGCTGGAATGTGATGAATTGACGTGTAGGAATGATGGATCAGGGATGTATGGTAACGATGGATCAGGGAAGTATGATAATTGTGGATCAAGGAAGTATGGTAATGATGGATCAGGGAAGTGTGGTAATGATGGATCAGGGAAGTGTGGTAATGATGGATCAGGGAAGTGTGGTAATGATGGATCAGGGAAGTGAGGTAATGATGGATCAGGGAAGTGTGGTAATGATGGATCAGGGAAGTATGGTAATGATGGACCAGGGAAGTGTGGTAATGATGGATCAGGGAAGTATGGTAATGATGGATCAGGGAAGTGTGGTAATGATGGATCAGGGAAGTATGGTAATGATGGATCAGGGAAGTATGATAATTGTGGATCAAGGAAGTATGGTAATGATGGATCAGGGAAGTGTGGTAATGATGGATCAGGGAAGTGTGGTAATGATGGATCAGGGAAGTATGGTAATGATGGATCAGGGAAGTATGGTAATGATGGATCAGGGAAGTATGGTAATGATGGATCAGGGAAGTATGGTAATGATGGATCAGGGAAGTATGGTAATGATGGATCAGGGAAGTATGGTAATGATGGATCAGGGAAGTATGGTAATGATGGATCAGGGAAGTATGGTAATGATGGATCAGGGAAGTATGGTAATGATGGATCAGGGAAGTATGGTAATGATGGATCAGGGAAGTATGGTAATGATGGATCAGGGAAGTATGGTAATGATGGATCAGGGAAGTATGATAATGATGGATCAGGGAAGTGTGGTAATGATGGATCAGGGAAGTATGGTAATGATGGATCAGGGAAGTATGATAATGATGAATCAGGGAAGTGTGGTAATGATGGATCAGGGATGTATGGTAATGATGGATCAGGGAAGTGTGGTAATGATGGATCAGGGAAGTATGGTAATGATGGATCAGGGATGTATGGTAATGATGGATCAGGGAAGTGTGGTAATGATGGATCAGGGAAGTATGGTAATGATGGATCAAGGAAGTGTGGTAATGATGGATCAGGGAAGTATGGTAATGATGGATCAAGGAAATGTGGTAATGATGGATCAGGGAAGTATTTTAATGATGACTCCTACTAGAATAATAGCGGTGACTGCTGGAGGAATAAGAGCGCTAACTGCAGGAAATAAATACGACGGCAAACAGCCTACATAGGAGGATGAACTAGAAAGAATATGACATAAACAAAGAGTGAGTTGTTGGGTCTTCTTATACGACCTCCACACAAAGTCAAAACATCAAGAATACGAGGAAGATTCTGCAAGGTTAATATTCTTGAATAATGTAATCCAAATAAAAAAACATTTATCTGGTAACAAAGAAATGTGTAAAAAAATGAAGAGTGGGTAATTCGTCAGCACTTGATGCAAATGATGCTCATAACGGTGTACTTAAATGTTAATGGACTGGCTCTCATTAACAAGCTGAATAACAGTCCAAAAATTTACCAGTACATAAAAAAATTTCTAATGAGACGTGAATGACGGTAGTCAGTATTTAGCGAGGTGCCAGTGACAACAGAGGAGGCAGACAGACTCTGACGGGCGTCAGTGACAGGAGAGAAGACAGACAGACAGACCATGACAGATACCACAACTTGGAGAAGCATGAAGCCTCCGTCTCCCGTGATCATCACCTCGTGCCTATCCACAGCGTCTCTGTGAACCTGTCCCTCTCCCCGTGCTTGTGACCACAACTCCTTGTCAGTGGCCAGCTCCGGCTCGGTGTTCACCCCGTCTCTTCAGATATTGTTGACTCACAATGGCGGCCGTCTTCCTCCACCTGTATACATATACATCTGACCAATAAACACCTTTGTGTACGGTCAGACCGCCAGCTTCACTTCCCTGCATGCCAGCGGTCCGCCTCAGTGCTTTCTTTCACCCTGCAGCGCAGTGCTGCTGCTCACCCAGTTACCTCAATCTGATGGTGTTTACAGCACCAGCAGTGTGCTTCACTCCACTGAGGTGTTGCAGGTTTTTGACAATTTCCCAATTTTCTGTCTCTCACGCGCGCGAAGTTGACTGAGACACGCGTCATATTTTTCATATATTGGTATTTGGTGGAGAGTGGCTGCCGCCGCTTTTGGAGTTGGTAGACCCAGTCCAATACGCGGAATTATTTTTGCATGTAGTTGGCAAATGACGATGACTGAGCGGCCACAGCGGTCCAGGCGCTGGGAACTGTCCCGGCCCTGGGAACTGTCCCGGCCCTGGGAACTGATGTTTTCTTTAACTTTTAAGTTATTTCTTTAAGTTTTCTTTAACTTTCTATTATTTTGTTCACCATCATTAACTTTCTATAACTTTCATTTATAATTCTAAACTCATGTGCAACTTCAGTATCTTATCTTTTAACACTCTCTTCTATCTTGAATTTCTTCATTATAAATGTATTTCAACCAATGACTTCTCCTCAACGCTCTTAACATTCCTCTCCAGTAAAAGAAAAATTCCCATGTATGATGTTAAATTTATTACCCAGTCAACAACATCCTATAAGCCCCCTTAACTTTCTTCCTAAGCCAATAATCTCCCCTCTTAGCCCCTAACGTTTCTCCTCAGACCTCAACAATCCGCCAAAACGTTCTGCATATCAACAATTTATTCCCTATCTCCACATTTTTATACTTTCAGTTTGCTTCCTCAACTCCTAATTTTCATCCTTAACCCTGAACATTCTCTCTTGATTCAGTAGCGTCTTGATAACGCATTAACTTTTGTCTCTAATCTAAACATTATTTTATTTTGCCATTTTTCCCAAAAACGTTTAACGATCATTCATAAAGATCAAGTTTTTTATCCCGTAATAATATTACAAATATGTTATCGCCATCCTTCAGTCATTAACTCTTTCACAGCTTTCAACATTTACTTCCTCGTAACTTTTAACATTTACTTTCTCTTAACTTTTAACATTTACTTTCTCTTATCTTTTAAAGTTTACTTTCTCTTAACTTTTAACATTTACTTTCTCTTAACTTTTAACATTTACTTTCTCTTAACTTTTAACATTTACTTTTTCTTAACTTTTAACATTTACTTTCTCTTATATTTTAAAGTTTACTTTCTCTTAACTTTTAACATTTACTTTCTCTTTACTTTTAACATTTACTTTCTCTTAACTTTTTACATTCGCTTTCTCTTAATTTTTAACATTACCTTCTTTAACTTTTGCTTTCTCTAAACAATTAACTTTTACTCTCTCTTAACTTTTACCTCTCGGTCTCAACCCTTAACATTCCCTATCAGTCGTCATTGTATAGTCTCAACCCTCATCACTTTCTCCCACCACTTCACAACTTCTCCTGACTCTTAGCCCACTCTCCCAACCACTAGACCTTAACTCACTCTACCAACCACTTGACCTTAACTCACTCTCCCAACCACTAGACCTTAACTCACTCTCCCAACCACTAGACCTTAACTCACTCTCCCAACCACTAGACCTTAACTCACTCTCCCAACCACTAGACCTTAATTCACTCTCCCAACCACTAGACCTTAACTCACTCTCCCAGCCACTAGACCTTAACTCACTCTCCCAACCACTAGACCTTAACTCACTCTCCCAACCACTAGACCTTAACTCACTCTCCCAACCACTAGACCTTAACTCACTCTCCCAGCCACTAGACTTTAACTCACTCTCCCAACCACTAGACCTTAACTCACTCTCCCAGCCACTAGACCTTAACTCACTCTCCCAACCACTAGACCTTAACTCACTCTCCCAACCACTAGACCTTAACTCACTCTCCCAACCACTAGACCTTAACTCACTCTCCCAACCACTAGACCTTAACTCACTCTCCCAACCACTAGACCTTAACTCACTCTCCCAACCACTAGACCTTAACTCACTCTCCCATCCACTAGACCTTAACTCACTCTCCCAACCACTAGACCTTAACTCACTCTCCCAACCACTAGACCTTAACTCACTCTCCCTACCACTAGACCTTAGCCCACTCTCCCAGCCACTAGACCTTAACTCACTTTCCCAACCTCTAGACCTTAACTCACTCTCCCAACCACTTGACCTTAACTCACTCTCCCAACCACTAGACCTTAACTCACTCTCCCAACCACTAGACCTTAACTCACTTTCCCAACCACTAGACCTTTGCCTACTCACCCAGCCACTAGACCTTAACTCACTCTCCCAACCACTAGACCTTAACTCACTCTCCCAACCACTAGACCTTAGCCCACTCTCCCAGCCACTAGACCTTAACTCACTCTCCCAACCACTAGACCTTAACTCACTCTCCCAACCACTAGACCTTAGCCCACTCTCTCAGCCACTAGACCTTAACTCACTCTCCCAACCACTAGACCTTAACTCACTCTCCCAACCATTAGACCTTAACTCACTCTCCCAACCACTAGACCTTAACTCACACTCCCAACCACTAGACCTTAACTCACTCTCCCAACCACTAGACCTTAGCCCACACTCCCAGCCACTAGACCTTAACTCACTCTCCCAACCACTAGACCTTAGCCCACTCTCTCAGCCACTAGACCTTAACTCACTCTCCCAACCACTAGACCTTAACTCACTCTCCCAACCATTAGACCTTAACTCACTCTCCCAACCACTAGACCTTAACTCACACTCCCAACCACTAGACCTTAACTCACTCTCCCAGCCACTAGACCTTAACTCACTCTCCCAACCACTAGACCTTAGCCCACTCTCTCAGCCACTAGACCTTAACTCACTCTCCCAACCACTAGACCTTAACTCACTCTCCCAACCACTAGACCTTAGCCCACTCTCCCAGCCACTAGACCTTAACTCACTCTCCCAACCACTAGACCTTAACTCACTCTCCCAACCACTAGACCTTAGCCCACTCTCTCAGCCACTAGACCTTAACTCACTCTCCCAACCACTAGACCTTAACTCACTCTCCCAACCATTAGACCTTAACTCACTCTCCCAACCACTAGACCTTAACTCACACTCCCAACCACTAGACCTTAACTCACTCTCCCAACCACTAGACCTTAACTCACTCTCCCAACCACTAGACCTTAACTCACTCTCCCAACCACTAGACCTTAACTCACTCTCCCAACCACTAGACCTTAACTCACTCTCCCAACCACTAGACCTTAACTCACTCTCCCATCCACTAGACCTTAACTCACTCTCCCAACCACTAGACCTTAACTCACTCTCCCAACCACTAGACCTTAACTCACTCTCCCTACCACTAGACCTTAGCCCACTCTCCCAGCCACTAGACCTTAACTCACTTTCCCAACCTCTAGACCTTAACTCACTCTCCCAACCACTTGACCTTAACTCACTCTCCCAACCACTAGACCTTAACTCACTCTCCCAACCACTAGACCTTAACTCACTTTCCCAACCACTAGACCTTTGCCTACTCACCCAGCCACTAGACCTTAACTCACTCTCCCAACCACTAGACCTTAACTCACTCTCCCAACCACTAGACCTTAGCCCACTCTCCCAGCCACTAGACCTTAACTCACTCTCCCAACCACTAGACCTTAACTCACTCTCCCAACCACTAGACCTTAGCCCACTCTCTCAGCCACTAGACCTTAACTCACTCTCCCAACCACTAGACCTTAACTCACTCTCCCAACCATTAGACCTTAACTCACTCTCCCAACCACTAGACCTTAACTCACACTCCCAACCACTAGACCTTAACTCACTCTCCCAACCACTAGACCTTAGCCCACACTCCCAGCCACTAGACCTTAACTCACTCTCCCAACCACTAGACCTTAACTCGCTCTCCCAACCACTAGACCTTAACTCACTCTCCCAACCACTAGACCTTAACTCACTCTCCCAACCACTAGACCTTAACTCACTCTCCCAACCACTAGACCTTTGCCCACTCTCCCAGCCACTAGACCTTAACTCACTCTCCCAACCACTAGACCTTAACTCACTCTCCCAACCACTAGACCTTAACTCTCTCTCCCAACCACTAGACCTTAACTCACTCTCCCAACCACTAGACCTTAGCCCACTCTCCCAGCCACTAGACCTTAACTCACTCTCCCAACCAATAGACCTTAGCCCACTCTCCCAGCCACTAGACCTTAACTCACTCTCCCAACCAATAGACCTTAACTCACTCTCCCAACCACTAGACCTTAACTCACTCTCCCAACCACTAGACCTTAACTCACTCTCCTAACCACTAGACCTTAACTCACTCTCCCAACCACTAGACCTTAACTCACTCTCCCAACCACTAGACCTTAACTCACTCTCCCAACCACTAGACCTTAACTCACTCTCCCAGCCACTAGACCTTAACTCACTCTCCCAACCACTAGACCTTAACTCACTCTCCCAACCACTAGACCTTAACTCATTCTCCCAACCACTAGACCTTAACTCACTCTCCCAACCACTAGACCTTAACTCACTCTCCCAACCACTAGACCTTAACTCACTCTCCCAACCACTAGACCTTAACTCACTCTCCCAACCACTAGACCTTAACTCACTCTCCCATCCACCAGACCTTAACTCACTCTCCCAACCACTAGACCTTAACTCACTCTCCCATCCACCAGACCTTAACTCACTCTCCCAACCACTAGACCTTAACTCACTCTCCCAACCACTAGACCTTAACTCACTCTCACATCCACTAGACCTTAACTCACTCTCCCAACCACTAGACCTTAACTCACTCTCCCAACCACTAGACCTTAACTCACTCTCCCAACCACTAGACCTTAACTCACTCTCCCAACCACTAGACCTTAACTCACTCTCCCAACCACTAGACCTTAACTCACTCTCCCAACCACTAGACCTTAACTCACTCTCCCAACCACTAGACCTTAACTCACTCTCCCAACCACTAGACCTTAACTCACTCTCCCAACTACTAGACCTTAACTCACTCTCCCAACCACTAGACCTTAACTCACTCTCCCAACCACTACACCTTAACTCTCTCTGCCAACCACTAGACCTTAACTCACTCTCCCAACCACTAGACCTTAACTCACTCTCCCTACCACTAGACCTTAGCCCACTCTCCCAGCCACTAGACCTTAACTCACTCTCCCAACCTCTAGACCTTAACTCACTCTCCCAACCACTTGACCTTAACTCACTCTCCCAACCACTAGACCTTAACTCACTCTCCCAACCACTAGACCTTAACTCACTTTCCCAACCACTAGACCTTTGCCTACTCTCCCAGCCACTAGACCTTAACTCACTCTCCCAACCACTAGACCTTAACTCACTCTCCCAACCACTAGACCTTAGCCCACTCTCCCAGCCACTAGACCTTAACTCACTCTCCCAACCACTAGACCTTAACTCACTCTCCCAACCACTAGACCTTAGCCCACTCTCTCAGCCACTAGACCTTAACTCACTCTCCCAACCACTAGACCTTAACTCACTCTCCCAACCACTAGACCTTAACTCACTCTCCCAACCACTAGACCTTAACTCACACTCCCAACCACTAGACCTTAACTCACTCTCCCAACCACTAGACCTTAACTCGCTCTCCCAACCACTAGACCTTAACTCACTCTCCCTACCACTAGACCTTAGCCCACACTCCCAACCACTAGACCTTAACTCACTCTCCCAACCACTAGACCTTAACTCACTCTCTCAACCACTAGACCTTAACTCACTCTCCCAACCACTAGACCTTAGCCCACTCTCCCAGCCACTAGACCTTAACTCACTCTCCCAACCACTAGACTTTAGCCCACTCTCCCAGCCACTAGACCTTAACTCACTCTCCCAACCACTAGACCTTAACTCACTCTCCCAACCACTAGACCTTAACTCACTCTCCCAACCACTAGACCTTAACTCACTCTCCCAACCACTAGACCTTAACTCACTCTCCCAACCACTAGACCTTAACTCACTCTCCCAACCACTAGACCTTAACTCACTCTCCCAACCACTAGACCTTTGCCCACTCTCCCAGCCACTAGACCTTAACTCACTCTCCCAACCACTAGACCTTAACTCACTCTCCCAACCACTAGACCTTAGCCCACTGTCCCAGCCACTAGACCTTAACTCACTCTCCCAACCACTAGACCTTAACTAACTCGCCCAACCACTAGACCTTAACTCACTCTCCCAACCACTAGACCTTTGCCTACTCTCCCAGCCACTAGACCTTAACTCACTCTCCCAACCACTAGAACTTAACTCACACTCCCAACCACTAGACCTTAACTCACTCTCCCAACCACTAGACCTTAGCCCACACTCCCAGCCACTAGACCTTAACTCACTCTCCCAACCACTAGACCTTAACTCGCTCTCCCAACCACTAGACCTTAACTCACTCTCCCAACCACTAGACCTTAACTCACTCTCCCAACCACTAGACCTTAACTCACTCTCCCAACCACTAGACCTTTGCCCACTCTCCCAGCCACTAGACCTTAACTCACTCTCCCAACCACTAGACCTTAACTCACTCTCCCAACCACTAGACCTTAACTCACTCTCCCAACCACTAGACCTTAACTCACTCTCCCAACCACTAGACCTTAGCCCACTCTTCCAGCCACTAGACCTTAACTCACTCTCCCAACCACTAGACCTTAGCCCACTCTCCCAGCCACTAGACCTTAACTCACTCTCCCAACCACTAGACCTTTGCCCACTCTCCCAGCCACTAGACCTTAACTCACTCTCCCAACCACTAGACCTTAACTCACTCTCCCAACCACTAGACCTTAGCCCACTGTCCCAGCCACTAGACCTTAACTCACTCTCCCAACCACTAGACCTTAACTCACTCGCCCAACCACTAGACCTTAACTCACTCTCCCAACCACTAGACCTTTGCCTACTCTCCCAGCCACTAGACCTTAACTCACTCTCCCAACCACTAGACCTTAACTCACTCTCCCAACCACTAGACCTTAACTCACTCTCCCAACCACTAGACCTTAACTCACTCTCCCAACCACTAGACCTTAACTCACTCTCCCAACCACTAGACCTTAACTCACTCTCCCAACCACTAGACCTTAACTCACTCTCCCAACCACTAGACCTTAACTCACTCTCCCAACCACTAGACCTTAACTCACTCTCCCAACCACTAGACCTTAACTCACTCTCCCAACCACTAGACCTTAACTCACTCTCCCAACCACTAGACCTTAACTCACTCTCCCAACCACTAGACCTTAACTCACTCTCCCAGCCACTAGACCTTAACTCACTCTCCCATCCACTAGACCTTAACACACTCTTCCAACCGCTAGACCTTAACTCACTCTCCCAACCGCTTGACCTTAACTCACTCTCCCAACCGCTAGACCTTAACTCACTCTCCCAACCACTAGACCTTAACTCACTCTCCCAGCCACTAGACCTTAACTCACTCTCCCAACCACTAGACCTTAACTCACTCTCCCAACCACTAGACCTTAACTCACTCTCCCAACCACTAGACCTTAACTCACTCTCCCAACCACTAGACCTTAACTCACTCTCCCAACCACTAGACCTTAACTCACTCTCCCAACCACTAGACCTTAGCCCACTCTCCCAGCCACTAGACCTTAACTCACTCTCCCAACCACTAGACCTTAACTCACTCTCCCAACCACTAGACCTTAACTCACTCTCCCAACCACTTGACCTTAACTCACTCTTCCAACCACTAGACCTTTGCCCACTCTCCCAGCCACTAGACCTTAACTCACTCTCCCAACCACTAGACCTTAACTCACTCTCCCAACCACTAGACCTTAACTCACTCTCCCAACCACTAGACCTTAACTCACTCTCCCAACCACTAGACCTTAACTCACTCTCCCAACCACTAGACCTTAACACACTCTCCCAACCACTAGACCTTAACTCACTCTCCCAGCCACTAGACCTTAACTCACTCTCCCAGCCACTAGACCTTAACTCACTCTCCCAACCACTAGACCTTAACTCACTCTCCCAACCACTAGACCTTAGCCCACTCTCCCAGCCACTAGACCTTAACTCACTCTCCCAACCACTAGACCTTAACTCACTCTCCCAACCACTAGACCTTAACTCACTCTCCCAACCACTTGACCTTAACTCACTCTTCCAACCACTAGACCTTTGCCCACTCTCCCAGCCACTAGACCTTAACTCACTCTCCCAACCACTAGACCTTAACTCACTCTCCCAACCACTAGACCTTAACTCACTCTCCCAACCACTAGACCTTAACTCACTCTCCCAGCCACTAGACCTTAACTCACTCTCCCTACCACTAGACCTTAACTCACTCTCCCAACCACTAGACCTTAACTCACTCTCCCAACCACTAGACCTTAACTCACTCTCCCTACCACTAGACCTTAACTCACTCTCCCAACCACTAGACCTTAACTCACTCTCCCAACCACTAGACCTTAACACACTCTCCCAACCACTAGACCTTAACTCACTCTCCCAGCCACTAGACCTTAACTCACTCTCCCAGCCACTAGACCTTAACTCACTGTCCTAACCACTAGACCTTAACTCACTCTCCCGACCACTAGACCTTTCTTCCAGTCTGTTCAGTTTTATACCACTGCATCCAAAGCATTAACTTTCTCATCCTTTAACTTTCTATATCAATAAACTTTTTAAAATGAACTTTCTCCCAACTATTGATGTTCTTAAGCAGTTCATCCCTCAAAGTTCCTCAGGATCATTAACTGTGTTCATCCCCACCATTACTAGAATATGAGTTGGCCCAGTTAAATTTTGTTTTACTTATCGCTTTATTCGTAAAAAAAATTCCTGCACAACAGAAGTTTTTATAAATTATTTATATGGATAACTAGCATATCAATATATGAATGCATTTTTGTTGTTTGACTTATAATAAACCAGTATTGAAAATGTTCATTTATAATGTTTAGTTACAGACGTATATATTTCCAGATAGTGTATTTTTAGCATTTTTTTTAACTCCGCATTTCCGTTTTCTATAATACTGGAGGCAATCCTCCAAAAATGGCAGCCAGATCACACCTAACACTGCTAGACCTTTCCTATTCCGCCACCATACGCCAGCGGATCATCGATATGAACCCGTGGATCAGCTTCAGGCATCAACTTGGCCTTGAGTATGGCTCCAGAATCACTTAGATGGAGTCCAAGCAGATCATAGCCACTTGGCACGCACTTCGGCAAACATTTACGCTAAGCTCGACGTGACGAATGTGAGGATTGGTGCCGGCGTGTGCTGGCGTGTGACGGGGTGACGGGTGCTCGGATGAACCATTCACGGAAAGACCTGGTTTCAATTGGATTATCATTGGCATTTATTTAAAAATTCTGATATTTTTTGTTAAAAGCGGAGTTCTACGTTCAATCGACTGATGCGATTATTAAGGTCAGCCTCTATAACCTTTTCATATACACATGGGTAATTTAGTCTCAAATAGAAGTCAAGGTATAAGAGAAGCAATGTACATATAATGGTAATAATAATTAGAAAAACCTACTGGATCCTTCCTTCTGTCCAGAATGGGAGGAGCTCCAAGAGTTCCATAACGTTTAAACACTTATTGTATTAACCAATGTTTATCTTGTTACCTTTAAATATAATAAGGCACAACAAAACATAACAGGAAGGTGATTTGTCCAAAGAACATGGTGATCAAAAGAACGTGGTGACCAAAAGAACATGCTGACCAAAAGAACATGGTGACCAAAAGAACATGGTGACCAAAAGAACATGCTGACCAAAAGAACATGCTGACCAACAGAACATGGTGACCAAAAGAACATGCTGACCAAAAGAACATGCTGACCAAAAGAACATGGTGACCAAAAGAACATGCTGACCAAAAGAACATGGTGACCAAAAGAACATGGTGACCAAAAGAACATGCTGACCAAAAGAACATGGTGACCAAAAGAACATGCTGACCAAAAGAACATGCTGACCAAAAGAACATGGTGACCAAAAGAACATGCTGACCAAAAGAACATGCTGACCAAAAGAACATGGTGACCAAAAGAACATGCTGACCAAAAGAACATGGTGACCAAAAGAACATGGTGACCAAAAGAACATGCTGACCAAAAGAACATGGTGACCAAAAGAACATGCTGACCAAAAGAACATGGTGACCAAAAGAACATGCTGACCAAAAGAACATGGTGACCAAAAGAACATGGTGACCAAAAGAACATGCTGACCAAAAGAATGTAACAAACTAGGCTGTTGTAAGAATTATTCCAGAAGGTTCCAGAAGTTCGAGTAGGGACCTGACCTCTCAACAACGCCCAGTCCCCTGGGAATTAGCAGGTCTGAGTCACAAATGGCGGGCATCTTTGTTCATAGCTGCGTATAATGAATCATCCTATAGTATTCAGTAATTTAGAGAAAATTAGCCTTTATTCATTTTGCATTAAAATTGTATTGTATAATAGTACTGGATACAATATCAAGAGTATTCTAATTATTGAGTTTAAGTCACCATCAGTGACGTCACGAATCAGATCTAACTTTTAAGGCGGAGTGACCGGCGGTCATAGGTCAGCAGGGTTGACATGTCTAGTATTTCTCAAAGTTCAATTAACCATTTTTGTGATCGGGAACAGCTCTGCCGTTAGAGGCTTGTGTAATTTATTTCAGTAAAATAATTCAACCAGTCTGGATCAATTAAGTACAACAGAGTTTAATTGTTATAACTTAAACCTTGCTAGTAACTGGGTAGAACTTTGACTAGGCGGAAGGATACAATACTCTTGTCTGGGGTAGACCAGACAAGGAAGAGTTTAGTGTGGTCACGGAAGCAGCTGGGAGAGGTCAAACATCTTACCTCTCCCCGAGACCAGCCCAACATCTTAGCTGGAAAACATAGAGGTATAGTTGCTATGGTTATGTATAGAAATAGTCTCAATTGCCATTCAGGTCAAGTAGGGAGTGTTAAAGTGACAGGGAGTGAACATATTTAGATTTTGTTTTAGTTTTCTTTTAATAAATTAAATTTGGTAATATTTTGCATTTCATTATTTCCATGTGTTTTATGTGTAAACTTGTCCTGGTCACGTGGTCCACACGAGGTAAAGTTGGATTGGGCGCCGATTCTAACATCGAATCGGAATTATCATTACCGTGTAATTTATTCCACACTCAAGGTCATCGTATATAGTGGGGATCAAGCCCCTAGGTTGATTAATTAGCGTGATCGATCCAGACCTCGATCATTGCTCTTGTGTTACTGGTCTGGTGGTGGCAGCATAGAGGCGACTCTAGGGTTTTGCTCAAGGCCTAGGTCACGCCATACTGGGTGTAGAATCCTAAGTCGGTCAATCGTCTTAGGACCACGTGGTGTGGGGTTGGCTTTGTTAAAAGTTTTGGAGTCCCTTGGTAGAGAATAAAAAGTAAGAATACGGGTAGAGGGCAAAGAAGGAAGTAGAGAGGGGATCCCATACCCGTGTTACAATGGTGCACAGCGGTGGTTTCAACAATTTTGTTTGAAATTGTTGAAAGGCTCACGCGTCTAGCCGTTCGAACACGTGCGCGGATGCTAAGGAGACAGCCGCGGGCCAGGATTAGCAGTGCGCCCCACAAGTGCGTTTGAGTGGGGATTGGCGAATCTTGGGTCATGCGGGCTGATATGATTAAGGTTAGTTAGTAAGATTAGGTTGTTAAAATTAGATTTATTGAAAAGGAGACCGCTCCGAGTTGATTGGACTGGGTACCATACTCGACCCATTGCAATTAATTCAGAGGTGTTGGGAGCCGCCATACTCTCAACAGCAGTTCCTTGAGGGCTGTCGGGGGCGGATATATCTGTGGGACGCCAGTAGATAGTCCGAGGGCGTTATTAGACGACCCAAAACGCTAGGAAAAACGTAATCCGTGAAGGGCGTTGCGGCCTCCGAGGGACGGACTAGTAACCTACCTAGCAGCGATTCAACAACTAAGTGATCGCACACTTAGTGGAGGTTGAGTCGTCCCTAGTCATAATTGTTGCTGAAAGCTGCGTGTCGCTCTGTTGGAACCTAGAGGGTGTGGCCCCTAGGCTAGGTGTGGTACGGCGAGCCGGTAGGGACAATTATAAGATTAAGTCGAGTGCATTTTTGAATTAAGTATACTTAAATTTATAAAGTAATTTCAGTTTATTTGCGTTGTTCTAGATTAATTTTTTCCCCTAAATTCAATCCCCGGTTAAAATTTTTCCAAAGTGTTTAGCGTTTTCTTGCATATTAGGCTAAGTGCGTACGTTAAGTTTTGTTATTCCCTGTTGTATTAGTCTAAGTCAGAGGCGTTGTTGCTAGAGTGTAGTTAATCCTCTGGACTTAGGGCTATATGTCGGTCACGATAGTAAGTGAAGGAGTTTAAGGGATAGTAAGTTGCGTGTAAATGTTATTTGTCCGTGGAATATTTCTAAGTATTTTGGGATAAGTTTTCGGCTAAGTCAATGTCGGAAAGTCGTTAACTGTAATTAATTTGTATTCGTGGGTCACGTGTATGATCTGGGTATCATTAGGATTCCCCAGTCGATGCGGATGATATTTTCTAGTTTTTACCAGTAAGACGGTAAAATTGTGTTTATAGACTTAGAATTCTGTTTTCAGTAGACACGTAGGTGGAAAATTTTCTAAGTCCAGCTTGGGCTAGAATCTGACTTTTTGGCGAAAATTCGAATTTTCATGTTTTGTGTATATTCTGGGGCCAGTATTACTCTCTAGTGCGCGCAAGGGACGTAATTCTGTTCGTAAAACATTAAACAGTGATAATTACATTTTTGCCGAATTTAGTTATTTTTCGAGAAAATCGTGTCGTAATTTTGTCAGAGTCCATTTGAGGTGAAAATCTCTGATTTTGACGAAAAATTCGAAGTAGTGAGTGTTGAAACCGCCCGAAGTGTCAGTATTGTTCTGTATACAACGTCAGTAGTAAATAATAACGTATTTATATCTGGAAACGAGAAACCAAAATTTTTGTGAATTAAAGGAATTTTGTGATATTTGGGGTGATAGAAATTTTTTTTCCCTCGGAGTCAGAAAAATTGGCAGAGTCCAGCAATTGAGTAAAAAACGCAGTTTTTGATAAAAATTCAAATTTTGGTAAGCATATATAGGTCCTGGGTGTCTATATTAATCGCTAGAGCGGTTTATTAACGTAAAACTAGTTATTTTCCTTCAGAACAAAAATTTTGATTTTTCAGCGTTTAAGCGAAAAAGCGCGGGACTTAGTTTTTTTTCAGCGCAGCTGGTCCCGCTCCATCAGTCATCAGTGGCCACGCTGCTCACTTCAAGCGCGTTTAGTATTCAAGTACAGTAAATATTCTTTATTAATCCATCACGAGTGCTGCGCGTTAGTTGCGTTATCATTTAAATTGTTTTATATAAATTAGATTCCTTAATTTTTTTTAACGTAAAGGACTTAGGTTTCAGCAATAGAACTGCGGGATATTTCACGGTCAGACACGAGTGCGGGGCAGACACTCATTCATTGGATTCACTTCAGCGATTCTCTCGATAAATCGGTGTATTTCCTATTTTGGGGATTTAGTAGTTGTTTCTTGGAAAAGAGTTGCGATTTTTTTTCTATTATTATTTGTGTAAGATCACGGTTGTAGTGAGTCCGGGTCGAGGGTGTACTATAGGGTAGTTTAGAAGAGACGTGGCACACCAGGAATCACAGAAAATGTTTAACCCAGATAATGACCAGTCAGTAGGGACCAGTGGGAATGGGAGTGTAGAGGATAGCACCTCTTCCGACACCACTGGGGACCGCTCAGGTAGCTCAACTGGCACCACAGGTGGGGTCAGTGGGACTGAAGCGACGAGTTCACGGGTTCTGCATGGGACTGGGCAGTCGAGGGTATCTTTCCATCCCTGGAGAGATACTATTATTGACATGAGTGGGGAGTCTTGCGAGGAGTCGTCTCATGAGTGGGGAGAGCCGTCTTGGGTTCCCCCACAGATAACATCGACGCCATGCCAGCAGGGTAGACAGGGGGCCTCAGTTAGTATGGCAGAACGTCCCACTTCGCTCGGTAGAGAACAGCAACCCGTGCAACGGGAACATGAACAACCACACCAACAGCAGGAACTACCCAACATAACACCAATACCACAACACCTAGGTACACCTCATCCGTCACTACAACCACCCCAACCCCACCACCCATACCAACCCCATCCTCAATTCCCATATCCACCCCATCCTCAATTCCCATACCAACCCCATCCTCAGTTCCCATACCAACCCTTCCCCCAACCCCAGGCCACTCCATACCCATTCCAACCCCAGGCCAACCCATACCCATTCCAACCCCAGGCCACCCCATACCCACCCCAACCTCAATCCACACCCCAGCCTGAGGTCACCCACACCATACCTCAACCCCAACCTCAATCCACACCCCAACCCGAGGCCACCCACACCATACCTCAACCCCAACCCCAGGCCGCCACAGCCTTAGACAGGCAGATGCGCACGGAGACGCCGGGCACTCAGTTGTCGCCATACGTAGAGGCGTTAAGTAAAGGCGAGGGAGCCAAGCCGAGGAACTGTGGCGCGGGTTCATCAGGCGGGAAGCAGCCCTCAGCTGCAAGTTCGAGCCACCCTGCGCGGGGTAACAACAGAGATCCGCGGAGGTGTTACTCCTGCTGGAAGCGCGGGCATATACAGAGGGATTGCGAAGTCACTCCTACGAAAGCATGAAAGCAGGCTCCTAGTGATGGTAGGCCTACTTTTGAGGTGAAAGTGGAAGGTGTGAGATTGACAGCTTTTGTTGATACAGGAAGCCAGGCGACGGTAATTAAAAACTCAGCCTTCAGCAATTTTAAGTATGCACGTCTTCAACGTTGCGCAAAGACATTAACAGCGGTCAATGGGGAAAAGATTGAGATCGTAGGTCAAGGTACAGTTAATTTTGAGATTGATGGGAAATTGCAGCCTCACACATGTACGATCGTAGAGAACCTTGATTTTCCTGGTCACATCTTAATGGGAACTGATTTTCTGTCGCGATTTGATTATTCCTTGTCTGCTCAAAAAGGGGCTAGGAACTGCAGGTTGCAGTTGGGACAGACTTCCTACCCAGTGGAGATGATCGACCATCCCCCAGTTGTAGCTTCAATTAAACGGAAGCTGAAATATAATGCGCACTTTCCAAAATTGATTTTTAAGTCTCTTCCAGACACAGTTAAGAGGTCATGCGCATTGCATGCATTGACTAAACAGAGTTGCCCACCACATTCTGTTAAATTTATTAAAGTAGCCGTGGGACGTCACATACAACCAGGTACCACCCTTCAGGTGGCTGGGAGATGTGATAGTTTATTAATTCCTCATCACTTAGTTGTAGTGCTCGATAAAGGTGCACTCATTCCAGTTGTCAATCTTTCACATAAGACTTTTCGCTTCAGGGCAGGTGATAGGGTATCTCAGGGAACCATGGTGGAGGACACAGAAATCTTTCACCATGAGTCAGCTGAGACGCCAGCCGTCACTGCACAATGTAGTGCACTGAATATGTTGAAAACTAAAACACCATCCAAAGTACAATACGAAACGAGAAATGTTGCACAGAATGTAGAGGAAATAGAAAAATTAATTTCAGCACTTGATTTGCAACATGTTGCACAGGCAGATAGGAAGGCACTGAGAGGAGTTTTACGAAAATTCCCGAAATTGTTTGCGACAGAGGATGACCAGATTGGTCTCCTTGATAAGATCGAGCACACCATTCCAACTGGTGACCATTTGCCTGTGTACACAAGACAGTGGAGGTTGCCGGAACAGGCAAAGAACATTATCAGGGAGGAGTGCCAGAAAATGTTGAGACAGGGCGTGATAGAGCCTAGTACGTCACCGTGGCTCTCTCCTGTTGTGCTAGTTCGGAAACCGGACGGTAGTTATCGTTTCTGTGTTGACTACCGGAAGGTGAACGAACTAACTAAGGGTGATGTGTATCCGTTGCCCCGAATACAGGAGATAATAGATCAATTTGGTGCTGCTAAGTATTTCTCAACTCTGGACGCAAAATCGGCGTATTGGGCGATTCCGGTGGCAGAACAAGATAGGGAAAAAACAGCATTCTCGGATGGTAGGCACACTTATCAATTCCGTAGGATGCCGTTTGGTTTGAAGACAGCGCCTTCGTCGTTTCAGAGGGCCATCAACTTTATCCTTAGTCCGGTACTGGGTAGGCATTCTTTAGCGTACCTGGATGATGTTGTGATATATTCCAGGACGTTTGAGGAACACCTACAGGACTTGACTGAGACTTTGAAGTTGTTAGATCAGGCAGGTTTCAGGCTGAATGTTCAGAAGTGCACCTTGGCGGCTCAGAAATTCAAATTTCTGGGGTTCCAGGTGTGCCCAGACGGTATCCGACCTGACCCAGATTCTTGCCGCGCCATTGCTGACATGCCTACTCCAAGGACAGCAAAGGACGTGCGTAGGTTTTTGGGGGCGGCCGGATATTTTCGTCGTCACATTGAAGGTTTCGCTGGCATTTCAGCACCCCTCACTGATCTGACAAAGAAAAATGCGAAGTTTGTGTGGAAATCAGAACATGACGAGGCCTATCGCAAACTGAAAGACCAACTAATCACGACACCGGTATTGGCTATTCCTGATTTTGAGAAAGAGTGGGAAGTGCACACTGACGCCAGCGGTATAGCTATTGGCGGGTGCTTAATTCAGCGAGACGCAGATAATTTACCCCATCCAGTAGCCTATTTCAGTAGGAAGGTCAAAGGACCTGAAGTTCGTTATTCAGCTACGGATCGGGAGGCACTGGCAGTAGTAGAATCAGTTAGGTATTTCGAGCCTTACCTATTTCAGCGGCATTTTGTAATCTACACAGACCATCGAGCGTTAACACACATATTTAAAAAGCGAACGAAATGCCCACGAATGTCACGCTGGTCTCACGAACTTTCGGCCCACTCATTCCAGATCTTGTACAAGCCTGGTCCAGCACATGTTGTGCCAGATACGCTAAGTAGAAATATAGCGGCAGTTCAAATTAATGAAAACATTGAAACCATTCCATCAGATAAAATGAGAGAATACCAGATGAGCGAGCCGAGATGGAAAGAGATTATTGAGTATTTAGAGGGAGGAAAATACCCCAAAAAGAAAAAGAATTTACCTATACATGATTTTGAAATGAAACAGGGCGTCCTGTATTATGTTAATAGCCAGAATGATAGGGCAGTATTTCAGCTAGTTATTCCGGACGCGTTGCGGTCATCAGCGTTAAAGCTTGCACATGCTTCAAAAATTGCAGGGCATCCGGGGGTCTTTAAAACGCACTTAAAAGCAAAGTCTCTATTTTATTTTCCAGGATTACTTTCTGAGGTAATCAATTTCGTGAAGTCGTGCCCTCGTTGCCAGAGGAGGAAAGGTACCCTTAAGGTACAAGCCCCACTTCAGGAATTTCCTGAAATTCGTGAACCGTTAGATCGTGTGGGGGCCGATCTGATTGATTTACACCACAGTCATGCGGGTAACAGATACGTGTTGGTGCTAGTTGACCATCTGTCTAGATACACTACACTAGTTGCATTACCTCAGAAGGATTCTCGTACGGTTGCAGATGCGTTCTTGCGTAGGTTCGTTACTGTATTCGGACCTCCTAAAGTTTTAGTCTCTGACCGGGGTCAAGAATTCAATGGGAATATATTTAGAGAAGTTTGTAAGATTTTAGAGACAACTTCGGCTTTTACAACGGCCTACCACCCACAAGCAAACGGAATGACGGAACGGACTAATCGTTCAGTCAAGGATATGCTTGCAATCCTTGCTGAACATGATGCAAACACCTGGGATGAACACCTACCCTATGTTCAGTTCGCCTTGAATACTGCCATCCACCAATCAATTAACACCCAACCACTTCATTTGTTTACTGGTAATTCATGCAATTTCCCGTCATGTCTGCTTAACAGACATAATGTTGCATACGGGGAGGACTATCCTTCAGAGGTCCTTGGAAAAATGAGAAATGCATGGAATATTGCAGCTGAAGCGTCCAAGAAGGCACGGACTCGGTATGCTCATTTTTATGACAAGAAAGTGCGCCCTCTTGAGTTGAAGGAAGGAAGCCTCGTATTGAGAGTGAATGAGGCTGCGCCCGCCAATCAGAGCAGGAAACTAGCTCCGAGGTGGCGAGGACCATATAGAGTAATTAAAAGGGCGGGGCCGGTTAATCTTGTTATAAAAGGAGTGTTCGAGGACCAGGTGGAAAGGACAATTCATGTAAATAAATTGAAACATTATCATGCTAGAGAGGAATTAGAACTGCCTTCAGCGGGTCTAGTTCCTGACTCAGCAGTGCTGACTCATGGCTTCACCGACGAGTCAGAAGATGAGGATGACCCTCTGTCATCGCTCATCAGTAGTCAGGTGCAGTCTCGCCACCCTATGGTGACGAGATCTCGCGCTATACAGTAAAGTAACTTCCTTGGTTAGTATAATTTATTCATTAGATTTTCCTGTAAAGGCAATGAGATGTACTATGTCTATACTTGACTCAGGTAGCAACTTTTACCGTGCTCTGGGGTTCCACCTCCACCAAACCCAGAGTATATCTATGCTTCCGCTGTGTTGTCTGTCTGTTCCCAGGTCTGATTGGTACACCGACCCAGTTGTTCCAGCCACACGTGAACCCTTGTCTGTAAAGACCGAGGGGGGAGGCACGTTACACAAAGCCCTCCCCCCACTAGACCCAGTAACCCATACATCAGTTACTTTGGGGATAAGTGACTGTCCAAGAGTCACCCGGCCGACGCCTCACGTCACTAACGAGGTTGTCAGGGCCAGCGAGCTGTCCACATTATAGCAGTCACCGGAGGTGCCATACAACGCCGGGGTAGCTGTCTCGAGATCACCACTACCCACCTGCTGCGTCATAAAGACTGCAGCCATTCCAGCAGTGTTGGAGGAGAGGTCAAGAAATGGAAGCACGTAGCAGTACTCAAGAATTTCGCCGGAAGATTAATGATTACGTCCTCTGAAGTAACAAGAAAGCGGAAGTAAGGCGGTCACAGGTGGAAGGCACGGTTTCCCTACAGAGTACCGGGACTCGCCAATAGAAGGTCGCAAAATTGTCTCCTTTGGCCTAAAGTCGGCGGTACGAGGGTATACACAGTTGGTGTTTACGGCCTAGTAACCTGGTGACATCAAGAAACGCCTGAGATGACGTGAGCAATGATGGAAGACGAGATTCACCTGTTCTGCAAACAAGCAACCCGCCTCTACGACCTTCTGACACCACTCCTGCTAAGAGACACCGTTGGTACATCCAGTCCTGCTCTGCTGTGGTCATCTGCGACGTCAAGTTTAACATCAAGACTGCCGTGTGAACTGTGATTGATATGAAGGCGTGTGGACTGTCGAGAGCAAGATTAATGGCCGAAGTAACAGTATTCTACAGCTGTCACTTGGCACTCCGCTCTACTACACTCTGTCGTCATTCAGGAGTTCCGGATGGGAGTACAAGAGGACCAGGTATTGATGTCTGCACATGAGAAGAAGCAAGATCGACACCGTCATCGTCAGCGACTACATTCAGCATCCAGCAGCATCGATTTTTTTTTCGATTACTCAATATGAACAATTGATACAAACAACAAAGTTGGCTCTGAACATCTGTGTAAAGAACATCTGGACACTTTTGTTTAAATGTTGAAAAACAGATTTAAAATAATAATTCTGGTATAATATATGAATTTTACTCTATAAATTGGTCAAGTAATCAAAATCGAAGCCCCTGTGTAATTGTCTCAGCCCAGAACAAACGGTTATGGAAAATTATGTTGTGCTATTTTTTTTCAGAATGTTTGAACACAGGAGAGGCGGACCAATATAAACATTGACACTTCTAGTGAGTGAGAACACTTGGCTGTACAGTCAGCTGAAACCTGTGATATAGTATAGGAATTTTTTATTTTTAGATACATGTAATAAACATTAGGTGTGTTCCTTAACATGTCAAGGTTGACATTGATGGGGAGTGGGTAGTACACGGATGTGAACTTGATAGTTCCGTAGTACGCTCCCGGATGACTGAAAGTTCAGTCTGATGATATAACTTTAATGTTTGTTTGAGCACGGTGTGGCCGGCTCTAGAGGACACATGGACTTGGCTAGTGAAGAGCCAAGAGAGTTTAATAGCTGGTTTTTGATGGTAGAGTAGGGACATGTTATTTAGCTATGTCAGTAAGGGTAGGATGTATGTTTCCTGATATTGGAGGATTGCTGTCAGTTGACAGCTGAGAAATTTATGAAATATGAACATGTTCATTATGATGTTGGACTATTATTTGTCAAATTTTATTAGTTAGGTTAGCTTTTGTTTGTGGCATGAGTTGAATTGTGGGTTTGGATACTAAACCTCGTGAATTTTAACAAATTAACAAGGTTTACTAAGTGCTTGTGCGGGGGGGGTTGTAACAAACTAGGCTGTTGTAAGAATTATTCCAGAAGGTTCCAGAAGTTCGAGTAGGGACCTGACCTCTCAACAACGCCCAGTCCCCTGGGAATTAGCAGGTCTGAGTCACAAATGGCGGGCATCTTTGTTCATAGCTGCGTATAATGAATCATCCTATAGTATTCAGTAATTTAGAGAAAATTAGCCTTTATTCATTTTGCATTAAAATTGTATTGTATAATAGTACTGGATACAATATCAAGAGTATTCTAATTATTGAGTTTAAGTCACCATCAGTGACGTCACGAATCAGATCTAACTTTTAAGGCGGAGTGACCGGCGGTCATAGGTCAGCAGGGTTGACATGTCTAGTATTTCTCAAAGTTCAATTAACCATTTTTGTGATCGGGAACAGCTCTGCCGTTAGAGGCTTGTGTAATTTATTTCAGTAAAATAATTCAACCAGTCTGGATCAATTAAGTACAACAGAGTTTAATTGTTATAACTTAAACCTTGCTAGTAACTGGGTAGAACTTTGACTAGGCGGAAGGATACAATACTCTTGTCTGGGGTAGACCAGACAAGGAAGAGATTAGTGTGGTCACGGAAGCAGCTGGGAGAGGTCAAACATCTTACCTCTCCCCGAGACCAGCCCAACATCTTAGCTGGAAAACATAGAGGTATAGTTGCTATGGTTATGTATAGAAATAGTCTCAATTGCCATTCAGGTCAAGTAGGGAGTGTTAAAGTGACAGGGAGTGAACATATTTAGATTTTGTTTTAGTTTTCTTTTAATAAATTAAATTTGGTAATATTTTGCATTTCATTATTTCCATGTGTTTTATGTGTAAACTTGTCCTGGTCACGTGGTCCACACGAGGTAAAGTTGGATTGGGCGCCGATTCTAACATCGAATCGGAATTATCATTACCGTGTAATTTATTCCACACTCAAGGTCATCGTATATAGTGGGGATCAAGCCCCTAGGTTGATTAATTAGCGTGATCGATCCAGACCTCGATCATTGCTCTTGTGTTACTGGTCTGGTGGTGGCAGCATAGAGGCGACTCTAGGGTTTTGCTCAAGGCCTAGGTCACGCCATACTGGGTGTAGAATCCTAAGTCGGTCAATCGTCTTAGGACCACGTGGTGTGGAGTTGGCTTTGTTAAAAGTTTTGGAGTCCCTTGGTAGAGAATAAAAAGTAAGAATACGGGTAGAGGGCAAAGAAGGAAGTAGAGAGGGGATCCCATACCTGTGTTACAAGAACATGCTGACCAAAAGAACATGGTGACCAAAAGAACATGGAAGCTGTATTGGAGGTGGACCTAAACAGTCCCTCTAATGCGTTGTGTGAGCTTTTCGTCGAGGATAAGGGTTCCCCTCTTCCAGCCATAGGTGGTACTCCCTTATTAATTATATATATATATATATATATATATATATATATATATATATATATATATATATATATATATATATATATATATATATATTATATATATATACATATGTCGTACCTAGTAGCCAGAACGCACTTCTCGGCCTACTATGCAATGCTCGATTTGCCTAATAGGCCGAGTGATTTTCTTTATTTGCCTACAAACAAATTCAATTTGTTTATTTGCATTATTATTATTATATTATATTAGGTTCATATATTATTGACTTGGTTATGTTAATTTAGGTTAGGTCGGCCGGCCGAGCGGAGAGCACGCTGGACTTATGATCCTGTGGTCCTGGGTTCGATCCCAGGCGCCGGCGAGAAACAATGGGCAAAAGTTTCTTTCCCCCTATGCCCCTGTTACCTAGCAGTAAAATAGGTACCTGGGTGTTAGCCAGCTGTCATGGGCTGCTTCCTGGGGATGGAGGCCTGGTCGAGGACCGGGCCGCAGGGACACTAAAGCCCCGAAATCATCTCAAGATAACCTCAAGATAGGTTAAGATAGGTTAGATTAGGTTAGGAAGGGTTGGTTTGGTTCGGACATATATCTACGTTAGTTTTAAATCAAATGAAAAAGTTTTTACTCATTCGTAATGAAATGGATAGCTTTATCATTTCATTAGAAAAAATTTGGAAAAATACATAAATTCAGGAAAACTTGGCTTATTAGGCAAATCGGGCGTTGCATAGTAGGCCAAGTACTGTATTCTAGCTAGTAGGTACAACATATATATATATATATATATATATATATATATATATATATATGTCGTACCTAGTAGCCAGAACTGACTTCTCAGCCTACTATTCAAGGCCCGATTTGCCTAATAAGCCAAGTTTTCCTGAATTAATATATTTACTATAATTTTTTTCTTATGAAATGATAAAGCAACCCTTTTCTCTATGTATGAGGTCAATTTTTTTTTATTGGAGTTAAAATTAACGTAGATATATGACCGAACCTAACCAACCCTACCTAACCTAACCTATATTTATATGTAAGGTTAGGTTAGGTAGCCAAAAAAAGCTAGGTTAGGTTAGGTTAGGTAGGTTAGGTAGACGAAAAAACATTAATTCATGAAAACTTGGCTTATTAGGCAAATCGGGCCTTGAATAGTAGGCTGAGAAGTGCGTTCTGGCTATTAGGTACGACATATATATATATATATATATATATATATATATATATATATATATATATATATATATATATGTCGTACCTAGTAGCCAGAACGCACTTCTCAGCCTACTATGCAATGCCCGATTTGCCTAATAAGCCAAGTTTTCATGAATTAATATATATTCTTAATTTTTTTTCTTATGAAATGATAAAGCTACCCATTTCATTATGAATGAGGTCAATTTTTGTTATTGGAGTTAAAATTAACGTAGATATATGACCGAACCTAACTAACCCTACCTAACCTATCTTTATAGGTTAGGTTAGGTAGCCGAAAAAGTTAGGTTAGGTTAGGTTAGGTAGGTTAGGTAGTCGAAAAACAATTAATTCATGAAAACTTGGCTTATTAGGCAAATCGGGCCTTGCATAGTAGGCTGAGAAGTGCGTTCTGGCTACTAGGTACGACATATATATATATATATATATATATATATATATATATATATATATATATATATATATATATATATATATATATATATATATATATATATATATATATATATATATATATATATATATATATATATATATATATATATATGCGCACGGATAAGTAGCAACCCTTCACTGTATACCACTGTATACCACAGTAGAGTTTTCACTCTACCTTCTCACTCTTCTGACTTATTGTGTCGTGAGGTGCATTTCATGCAGCCTGTCCTCGTAACTCATGCCTCTTAGTTCTGGGACTAGCTTAGTGGTATACCTTCTGAACTTTTTCAAGTTTCGCCATGTGCTTGACAAGGTACGGGATGTGTGTTTGTGTGTGTGTGTGTGTATGTGTAATTTCTTTTTGGGTTTGTATAGTTCAGTTTCAGTTCCTGAGCCTCGCCATCATGTTATTATAAGGCTTTTGTATTTATTTTAAACTTCATGAATAAATATTTTACTCCACGTACACTCGGCTTTTATAGGGATAAAGTTTCTTAACTTTTTCTGCTTCTAGTTTATTCTAATTATTTATTGCTACTTTTCTAACATTTGCACTCTTATGACTATGTTGTATGTTGCAATCATGTTACTTTATTTATCATTCCTAACATGAAAGATTAAATTTGAATTTAACAAGCTGTATACAACTTTAAAAAATGTCATCCAACAGCACCAGTTGTGCTTACCAAAAATGGTCCACAGGACACATTAGTCGCTGAAGCTCATCTGTGATTAAGGTGATTAAATATCACCTAATAAAAGTTTGATAATAGGATGAGGACGTCTCTTCCCCAAGGCTTCTAATCATTTGCTTTTCTCGATGAATCGTTTGGGGCATTAAGAGAGATACATTTTTCTCACACCAGGTCTCCATATTATTATTTAATTTAAGATCTGTCAGGAGAACTGTCCGGTTTGCTCTTTTCTATTATGATCTTTGTCATTAGTTCTGCATCATCATAAATCATCGACTTCAATGAGCTAAATAATTTGTAAGAATTTTGTTATAAAATTAGTGCGGTTTAAATTATGATTCTAATGGCTTCTCAGCCTCTTCTCTAAACCAGTTTTTGCTCCTCGAATTGTGACTATTTAGGGTGGAAGAGGTAATCTGCGATGTATTACGTGACTGTCCTAGTTACACTTCCTTGCCCTCAAGTTTTTGTTCAATTCAACTGCTCTTTGGCCTGTAAAGGACGTAAAGGATCCGCACTCTCTTACTTCCCCACTTTCTTCTTTGCCATATCATTCCATTAATGAATACCAACCTGGCATTATTTCCAACCGAGGTAAATCTGTGCCTAAAACTCTATACCAACGAGGTCCATCTTTTCTAAGTTACCGGTTCATATTTTCCTTATTATTTGTCAAAGGGCTTTAAAGTGGGGGTTTTCAACATTGTTTGTCCCCTGCACCCTCTCCAACATGTGTTAAGATGACACTTCCCCATTTCCAAGATGGTCTGACTCATAAGGAGCACTCCAAGTAATATGCATATAACGTTGAAGACTTTATTTTTTTGTCGGTATTGGATTATTTGTCTAGCTTAGTTTTACGTATTTAATGGCAATATAAAATGTTAATGGATTTTAAAACTTGAATGAAACGTATCTTGTATGTTCTTAACTAATTACTAAACAGACTAAACTGAAGAATATTTAAAAAAAATAATAGAATGCCAGGATAGTCTTACTCAATTTATCATATGAAGATTAGTCAGTGAGTAACCCGTGGTCATTGTTTTGTCTGGAGATTCTTGGCTACGGAGAGAAGTGCTTTAAAGGTCACAACGAAGGTCATGTTCAACCTCCTGTCTACTTCATTTCTTCGTGTTCACTTGCAGCAGAGTTGAAATGCCTGTCGACACAAATGCAAGTAATGCATGGGATAAATTTTTCTGCCATTTTTGGCCAGGAATCGATCACCAAGAGCCAGAATTCTGTGGTTGATTTCTCTTCGAACTGTTGCTCCCCAGTTAGTCTTTATTTCCTGAAATTCTTCTTGACTATCATATCATATTGACTTCTTGATTATCATATTTCCAACTGATAATTTGAAGGAATTTCGCACTAAATAAAACTCCTTTTCATTAAGGGATGGGAAATATCTGCTTTATTCGTATCAAATTCAATTCCTTGCAGAAGGAAGTGAAATAATTAATTAATTATATTTTTTATTATAATAATAATTATTTTGATTAATAATTATCACTCATCCTTCTGCTTGGTCATGAAGGAAGCCGGCCTCGGGTGAAAGAGGGTTGGGATGATCTCTGTCCCGTAGGTGCGGGACTGGGACGTCCACCTCCTGGGACTCGTGCGGCCCAGGCTCTGCTTCAGGAGGCTGGGGTGGTTCTTCTCCGGCCCCGACCACGGCGGTCTCAGGGTAAGGAGTCTCTGTGCCTTCTTTTTCCAATTTCGAGGTCATCTTCTGAGCTGGAGCCCCCGGGGTAGTTCGTTGATGACTTCATCCTCGTTCTGACAGTTCCTGCGACGGCGCTGGAACCAATCGAATTGGCGTTTGCCTTTTCATTGGAGACTATCGGCGCCTTGGAGCGGGGGGTGGGGGGGGGGACCTGCTGTATGGGTGACAGCTTCTTCCCCATATCAACCTACCCAGGCTTTGCGCCCTGGAGAGGCCACTCCAGACTGACATCCAGAGCACAACTCCATAGTCTCCTGAGACTGATGGATGCCTACCACTAATGTCGCTTATACCCATCCCGTGGGCGGTGGTGGAACGGGTTACACAAGTACTGCCAAATGCTGAAAAAATATTTTTGGGGGATATTACAGAAACAGTTGGTCATTGCCACAAGCATCAAGAACTAACGTCAGTTTCTCAAGTATTGCAGCAAATTTAAATTTTGGCCTATTCCTTCCTGTTTTCGAGCTTGATCATTAATAACGCTTTCAAAGAAATCATTAATTTTAAGATTGTGTCCATTCCTTGCATCCGAAAAATCAGTTCATTAAATTACTGAAAATTTTCAACCAAATAGATAAGGCACATCATTTATTTTTTTCCTTTCCTGTCTCCAGTTTTACGACTTCAGTAATCTTCAGTAAGATAAATCTTCAGTAAGATAAAAAATAAATCTTCAGTAAGTAATTCTTCAGACTTCAGTAAGAAGCTTCAGTAATCCTGTGGTTCATTTCTTCGATCCTCCTATTGAATCCAGTTTCAATTTTTTGACCGCATTCCAATGACGTTCACAAAAGCTTTTGTTCATTTTTTTTTAAGTTACGGATGCAAATGTTTCATCAATTTCTGTGGTTCATAGAGTCATGTGACGAAGCTTTGCTACATATAACACATTAAGGCCTTTTTTCTCCAGTGATGACGACGGATGTGAATACATATTCAAAATATTAAAAATTGCAGCCTCTAATTTTACACTCATGATGGCCTCCAAAATTTATAAATAAAAAATATATAAATAAAAAATATATAAAAAAAAATGCTAATTTTATATTTCTAAACATAAAAAGTTAAATATTTATTTTAATTTTTAATGTTATCAGTGACATACAATAAAGTATGATAATCTTGTAGGTTATGTACAACCTGCAGAATTGTAGTTCACAGACAAATAAATACTGTAAAAGTTGGAGCCTATGGTCCCCGTGTCCCCATCCTCCACCCCCTCCCCAACCCCTCCGCCAATTGAGACGCCTTTCCCTCCCCATCCCAAGGAAGAATCTTCCATGGGATGGGGGTGAGTATTCAAATTCTCTGAATGATTAACGACTGGCTGCCTTCTTTATAACAGCACACGATTTCCAGCTTAGTGTTAGTTGACTGCTGTTCCGTGGAAGTTGTAGGATATAATTATGTCAATAGATTTTGTGTTGCATTTTTGTCTTATTATTTGATCTAAGGTAACGGTTCATTAGTAATGTTAATGATGCTCGTGGGGAAGCTGTAAGCTGAGAGTTAAAGTCAGATCATATGAAGCCTTAGCCTTGAAACTCTCACGCTCTATCTATCTGTCTCTCTCTGTCTCTGTCTCTCTCTGTCTCTCTCTCTCTTTCCTCTTTCCTTCCTAAGCAATCTCCTCACCATCTCACTCTCACACGGTACGGATTTCACCATTTTCCCACTCACCGGCTCCCTCCTCTTCACAATTTCCATCAAAATACACACCAAAGAAACTTTAGAAAATTGAGAAGACAATTTATTTTGGGTCCAAATACACTGCTGGAACAAGCCCAGCAGGATATACTGGTGGTTCTCGTTTTGGTATACGTTCTCATTTTTTTCTTCTCAACAGTGTGAATGGAGGAACAAAGTGAACATAGCATGATTGATGAAGAGGTTGGAAACATCACTCCGAGGCATAGACGGAGGGCATGTTCCAATATGTCTTTCATCATCTGAAAAAAATATTATTTGAATATTTCTGGAATGAGGTTTCTACGACCCCCAAAAATAGTTTTGGTACGAATGTATTCGTGCTGTGTAAACATTGGCAATACATCATAAGAAATATAGAATATATTTCTTGAGTATATTGTGCCAAATTATAGTCATTATTCAGAGCGCTGGATAACAAGGTATGTGATTCATTATTTTTTTCGAACGTCAATATAGCATACATGCTTTGAATATGTAGTCAATATGCTGCTGTGATTTTTGTTAGGAGTTATATATATATATATATATATATATATATATATATATATATATATATAACTTTTTAGACACTCAACCCACCAGGGGACTCGAACACTGGCCAACAAGGTGGCAGTTGCATGCTGTATCCACTACGCTATACTTCAAAGCCATAAGAGAGGTAGGAATTCTGGGGTATTTAACCAACCAGAAATTCCAATCCTCTCCCAGGCGATGAGATAGTGTGGGACCTCGGATGCTCTTTCATCGGTTCCTGTTATATGGGAAAACTCAGTGCCAAATGCTTAATGCACAGACTACCCTATTCCAGTAGCTGAAGTTTATAACTTTTTAGACACTCAACCCACCAGGGGACTCGAACACTGGCCAACAAGGTGGCAGTTGCATGCTGTATCCACTACGCTATACTTCAAAGCCATAAGAGAGGTAGGAATTCTGGGGTATTTAACCAACCAGAAATTCCAATCCTCTCCCAGGCAATGAGATAGTGTGGGACCTCGGATGCTCTTTCATCGGTTCCTGTTATATGGGAAAACTCAGTGCCAAATGCTTAATGCACAGACTACCCTATTCCAGTAGCTGAAGTTTATAACTTTTTAGACACTCAACCCACCAGGGGACTCGAACACTGGCCAACAAGGTGGCAGTTGCATGCTGTATCCACTACGCTATACTTCAAAGCCATAAGAGAGGTAGGAATTCTGGGGTATTTAACCAACCAGAAATTCCAATCCTCTCCCAGGCGATGAGATAGTGTGGGACCTCGGATGCTCTTTCATCGGTTCCTGTTATATGGGAAAACTCAGTGCCAAATGCTTAATGCACAGACTACCCTATTCCAGTAGCTGAAGTTTATAACTTTTTAGACACTCAACCCACCAGGGGACTCGAACACTGGCCAACAAGGTGGCAGTTGCATGCTGTATCCACTACGCTATACTTCAAAGCCATAAGAGAGGTAGGAATTCTGGGGTATTTAACCAACCAGAAATTCCAATCCTCTCCCAGGCGATGAGATAGTGTGGGACCTCGGATGCTCTTTCATCGGTTCCTGTTATATGGGAAAACTCAGTGCCAAATGCTTAATGCACAGACTACCCTATTCCAGTAGCTGAAGTTTATAACTTTTTAGACACTCAACCCACCAGGGGACTCGAACACTGGCCAACAAGGTGGCAGTTGCATGCTGTATCCACTACGCTATACTTCAAAGCCATAAGAGAGGTAGGAATTCTGGGGTATTTAACCAACCAGAAATTCCAATCCTCTCCCAGGCGATGAGATAGTGTGGGACCTCGGATGCTCTTTCATCGGTTCCTGTTATATGGGAAAACTCAGTGCCAAATGCTTAATGCACAGACTACCCTATTCCAGTAGCTGAAGTTTATAACTTTTTAGACACTCAACCCACCAGGGGACTCGAACACTGGCCAACAAGGTGGCAGTTGCATGCTGTATCCACTACGCTATACTTCAAAGCCATAAGAGAGGTAGGAATTCTGGGGTATTTAACCAACCAGAAATTCCAATCCTCTCCCAGGCGATGAGATAGTGTGGGACCTCGGATGCTCTTTCATCGGTTCCTGTTATATGGGAAAACTCAGTGCCAAATGCTTAATGCACAGACTTCCCTATTCCAGTAGCTGAAGTTTATAACTTTTTAGACACTCAACCCACCAGGGGACTCGAACACTGGCCAACAAGGTGGCAGTTGCATGCTGTATCCACTACGCTATACTTCAAAGCCATAAGAGAGGTAGGAATTCTGGGGTATTTAACCAACCAGAAATTCCAATCCTCTCCCAGGCGATGAGATAGTGTGGGACCTCGGATGCTCTTTCATCGGTTCCTGTTATATGGGAAAACTCAGTGCCAAATGCTTAATGCACAGACTACCCTATTCCAGTAGCTGAAGTTTATAACTTTTTAGACACTCAACCCACCAGGGGACTCGAACACTGGCCAACAAGGTGGCAGTTGCATGCTGTATCCACTACGCTATACTTCAAAGCCATAAGAGAGGTAGGAATTCTGGGGTATTTAACCAACCAGAAATTCCAATCCTCTCCCAGGCGATGAGATAGTGTGGGACCTCGGATGCTCTTTCATCGGTTCCTGTTATATGGGAAAACTCAGTGCCAAATGCTTAATGCACAGACTACCCTATTCCAGTAGCTGAAGTTTATAACTTTTTTTAGACACTCAACCCACCAGGGGACTCGAACACTGGCCAACAAGGTGGCAGTTGCATGCTGTATCCACTACGCTATACTTCAAAGCCATAAGAGAGGTAGGAATTCTGGGGTATTTAACCAACCAGAAATTCCAATCCTCTCCCAGGCGATGAGATAGTGTGGGACCTCGGATGCTCTTTCATCGGTTCCTGTTATATGGGAAAACTCAGTGCCAAATGCTTAATGCACAGACTACCCTATTCCAGTAGCTGAAGTTTATAACTTTTTAGACACTCAACCCACCAGGGGACTCGAACACTGGCCAACAAGGTGGCAGTTGCATGCTGTATCCACTACGCTATACTTCAAAGTTATAAACTTCAGCTACCGGAATAGGGTAGTCTGTGCATTAAGCATTTGGCACTGAGTTTTCCCATATAACAGGAACCGATGAAAGAGCATCCGAGGTCCCACACTATCTCATCGCCTGGGAGAGGATTGGAATTTCTGGTTGGTTAAATACCCCAGAATTCCTACCTCTCTTATGGCTTTGAAGTATAGCGTAGTGGATACAGCATGCAACTGCCACCTTGTTGGCCAGTGTTCGAGTCCCCTGGTGGGTTGAGTGTCTAAAAAGTTATAAACTTCAGCTACTGGAATAGGGTAGTCTGTGCATTAAGCATTTGGCACTGAGTTTTCCCATATAACAGGAACCGATGAAAGAGCATCCGAGGTCCCACACTATCTCATCGCCTGGGAGAGGATTGGAATTTCTGGTTGGTTAAATACCCCAGAATTCCTACCTCTCTTATGGCTTTGAAGTATAGCGTAGTGGATACAGCATGCAACTGCCACCTTGTTGGCCAGTGTTCGAGTCCCCTGGTGGGTTGAGTGTCTAAAAAGTTATAAACTTCAGCTACTGGAATAGGGTAGTCTGTGCATTAAGCATTTGGCACTGAGTTTTCCCATATAACAGGAACCGATGAAAGAGCATCCGAGGTCCCACACTATCTCATCGCCTGGGAGAGGATTGGAATTTCTGGTTGGTTAAATACCCCAGAATTCCTACCTCTCTTATGGCTTTGAAGTATAGCGTAGTGGATACAGCATGCAACTGCCACCTTGTTGGCCAGTGTTCGAGTCCCCTGGTGGGTTGAGTGTCTAAAAAGTTATAAACTTCAGCTACTGGAATAGGGTAGTCTGTGCATATATATATATATATATATATATATATATATATATATATATATATATATATATATATATATATTAGTATATTTTGCTAGTAGTCTTTCCTGTAGACATATATTATTAAATATGACCGAAAAAAGTAAGATTAATAATTCTAACACGAATTTTCGCTATCTTTCTTACGTTTCTTTTCACTGTTGATGGTAATTCAAAAATCAATTCTCCAAAATTCATTTTTATTTCTAGTCTGACGCGACACTTGAGCGCGTTTCATAAAACTTATTACATTTTCAAAGACTTTAGTTTACACACACACACACAACTTTAACTGAATAGAGCTTAAACATCTTTCGAGTTTTTATACCTACATTTGGGTGAAGTGACATGTTACAATAGTTTTGGATGAGGTGAAAATAAACTTTTAACACAAGACAGAACACGAAACAATGAAATCCAAACAGGTATTAAAGGTAGGTAACTGCAGAAGGCCTATTTTTATTGGCCCATATTTCTTGATGCTTCTATATTGGAGCGGAGTCTTGAAGTGGGTAGAATATAGTTGTGCATTAATTGGCTGTTGATTGCTGGTGTTGACTTTTTGATGTGGAGTGCCTTGCAGACGTCATATTTAATAATATATATATATATATATATATATATATATATATATATATATATATATATATATATATATATATATATATATATAACTGAAAACTCACACCCCAGAAGTGACTCGAACCCATACTCCCAGGAGCAACGCAACTGGTATGTACAAGACGCCTTAATCCACTTGACCATCACGACCGGACATAATGAGGTGATAGCCGAGGCTATTTGAACCACCCCACCGCCGTCATAGTTGCATATTGTCCTGGGGACCATTCAGGCTTGTTCGCATTTGTGTTCCTCACGTGTGCCCCAAAGAATGAGGTGATTTGGTAAAATGCTATGCCCAAGATTACTATCTGAGTGCCGGCGGTGGGGTGGTTCAAATAGCCTCGGCTATCACCTCATTATGTCCGGTCGTGATGGTGAAGTGGATTAAGGCGTCTTGTACATACCAGTTGCGTTGCTCCTGGGAGTATGGGTTCGAGTCACTTCTGGGGTGTGAGTTTTCAGTTGCATATTGTCCTGGGGACCATTCAGGCTTGTTTGCATATATATATATATATATATATATATATATATATATATATATATATATTAGTATATTTTGGTAGCAGTCTTTCCTGTAGACATATTTTATTAAATATGACCGAAAAAGTAAGATTAATAATTCTAACACGAATTTTCTCAATCTTTCGTACATTATGCTTCACTGTTGGAGGTAAATCAAAAATCACTTCTCCAAAATTCATTTTTATTTCTAGTCTGACGCGACACGGGTGCGTTTCGTAAAACTTATTACATTTTCAAAGACTTCACAAATACACAACTGATTAGAACTTGCGTTTCCCTGATTTTATATCTACATTTGAGTGAGGTGGGAAGGGTGATGTGGCATTACATTTGAGTAAGGTGGGAAGGATGATGTGGCATTAGAGGATATTAATAGGGTATTAAAAGTATCAACACAAGACAGAACACGAAACAATGGATATTGAATAGAAGTGTTTGTAGAAAGCCTATTGGTCCATATTTCTTGATGCTTCTATATTGGAGCGGAGTCTTGAGGTGGGTAGAATATAGTTGTGCAATAATTGGCTGTTGATTGCTGGTGTTGACTTCTTGATGTGTAGTGCCTCGCAAACGTCTAGCCGCCTGCTATCGCTGTATCTATCGATGACAACACAGAAATCATCGATAGATACAGCGATAGCAGGCGGCTAGACGTTTGCGAGGCACTACACATCAAGAAGTCAACACCAGCAATCAACAGCCAATTGCTTCTATATAGAAGCTATATTGCTTCTATATTTAAACGCCTAGAAAGAGAGTCTCTTTCTAGGCGTTTAACGATGCATAAACAACAGGGCTCCATTAAGGAACATATAATCTCTTCCCATAACCAAACCATCGCCAGAGAAATCCTAGTAAACAACACAGAAATCATCGATAGATACAGCGATAGCAGGCGGCTCGACGTTTGCGAGGCACTACACATCAAGAAGTCAACACCAGCAATCAACAGCCAATTATTGCACAACTATATTCTACCCACCTCAAGACTCCGCTCCAATATAGAAGCATCAAGAAATATGGACCAATAGGCTTTCTACAAACACTTCTATTCAATATCCATTGTTTCGTGTTCTGTCTTGTGTTGATACTTTTAATACCCTATTAATATCCTCTAATGCCACATCATCCTTCCCACCTTACTCAAATGTAATGCCACATCACCCTTCCCATCTCACTCAAATGTAGATATAAAATCAGGGAAACGCAAGTTCTAATCAGTTGTGTATTTGTGAAGTCTTTGAAAATGTAATAAGTTTTACGAAACGCGCCCGTGTCGCGTCAGACTAGAAATAAAAATGAATTTTGGAGAAGTGATTTTTGATTTACCTCCAACAGTGAAGCATAATGTACGAAAGATTGAGAAAATTCGTGTTAGAATTATTAATCTTACTTTTTCGGTCATATTTAATAAAATATATATATATATATATATATATATATATATATATATATATATATATATATATATATATATATATATATATATATATATATATATATATATATATATATATATATATATATATATATATACCTGGTAGCCAGAACGCAGTACTTGGCCTACAATGCAATGTCCAATTTGCCTAATAAGCCAAGTTTTCCTGAATTTATATATTTTCCGATTTTTTTCTTATGAAATGATAAAGCTATCTATTTCATTATGTATGAGTTAAGTTCTATTAATTTGAGTTAAAACTAACGTAGATATATGAGCGAACCTAACCAACCCTACCTAACCTAACCTAACCTATCTACACCTAACCAAAACTAACATATCTAAATCAATAATTTATGTTCCTAATATTAATAATATAATAATAATATTTAATAGTATAATAATAATATTTAAAATAAACAATAGGAAACAATTTTTTGAAAAAAAAGAAAATAACCCGGCCTATTAGGCAAATCGGGCCTTGCATAGTAGGCCGAGAAGTGCGATCTGACTATTAGGTACGACATATATATATATTATAACACAAATCAATGAGTAGAGATAATATTACGTATTCAGAACATAAATCAATGGGTACATTGCGTATTTTGTCTTCTTACTTCTGTGTTGGTTCGGGGTCTTGAAGTGGGTAGAATATAATTATGTGTTATTTAGCTGTTGACGGCTGGTATTTACTTTTTGATGTGTAGGGCCTCGCTGATGTCGGCTCTCCTGCTATCGCTGTATCTATCGATAATTTCTGTATTGCTTGTTAAGATTTCTCTGGTGATGGTCTGGTTGTGTGAGGAGATTATATATTCCTTGAGGGAGCCCTGTTGTTTGTGCATTGTTAATCGCCTGGAAATAGACGTTGTTGTCTTGCCTATATACTGAGTTCTTTGGGGGTTACAGTCCCCAAGTGGGCATGTGAAAGCATAGACGACGTTGGTTTCTTTCAAGGCGTTCTGTTGGGTGTCTGGAGAATTCTTCATGAGTAGTTTGGCCGTTTTCTTGTTTTTGTAGTAAATTGTCTATTGTATCTTCTGATTTGTGTCTGTGGGGATAACGTTCCTATTAATAATATATTTCAGGACACTTTCCTCCGTTTTATGACCCGTCGAAAAGAAGTTCCTGTACAACAGCTTAATTGGAGATACAAGTGTTGTGTTAGTTGACTCTTCAGAGGTTGCATTGCGTTTCATCTTTCTTTTAAGGACGTCTTCAATATAAGCTTTAGAGAAGCCGTTGTTGACTAGTACCTGCCTAACCCTACAGAGTCCTTCATCGACTTGCTTCCATCCTGAGCTGTGAGTGTTCAAATTGAGTGCGTCCATGAGTAAGCCATCAGTAAGATTTTTTCTGGGCATAAATATCTTGCCACTGTCGTGACAAGATGAACTAGTTGTAATGGTTGTATTCATATGATTTACAATATTCTTCATGTCTTCTGATTGAGTTGGTGCACAGTCAAATGCATAGTAACGGTCTATGTTATTTACTGTAGCATGTCATTGAAATAGATGTTCCACAGGAGTTGTCCCGTAACACTGGCCTGGAGTACACTTCATTCTGTGCTAAGTTCGCGGTTAGTGACTTGGCGCTTTCTTCTGATAATTCTCTTTCTCTGTATTTCACAGGAGGAAAGGTTATTTACAAAAACCCAAAGGGTTCGTTTTCTTAAGTAGGTTTAATGAGGTACAAACGATTACCATCATCTCCGAGTTTCTTTAATCTGCACACCAGTTCTCTGTGCCCTGAGCCACACTTTCTCATATGCTCAAGCATTTTCCAAAGCAATGACATATTTATCCTTTTCACAGTCGAGATTCTTGTTCCATTTTGCAGTCAACTGTTGTAAAATGTCCGATGCTTTTGTTACATACAGAACCAAATGGCTTGCTACTTAGAGAATATTTTTCTTCGAGGACTTTTCTAATATCTCATCACGAATTTTACAAAGAGCTTTCCGATGAATGAGCGTGAGGATTTATGCCAATAGTTTTCTAAAGATGTCTTGCTTTACTGTGTGCAGACTTCTTGTGCAGACGTCTGCAACATTATCTTTCTTTCAGATCAGAGGCAAGGTTGTGTGGTCAGTGCAAGCGTGCAAAACCAGTTGTAAGTGAAAGTTAACATCACTGAAGGATGTCAGGATCAGCCATAGGAACTTGCCGATATGCGCGTCAAGTAGACAGTTTGTAACGTTTTCTGCGTGATTTTACAGGAAGATAAGCGCGGATTTCCATACTGGAAAGTAGCTGAGAGAGAGCTCTCACTGGCTCAGTAATATGCATCCTTCTTGCGAAATTACAACCAACAGGTGCAGCTATCTCAGTAGAACTGTTACCTATAATGAGGAGGGCAAGCCAGAAGAGGTTAAGCCAAAGGAGGTCAAGCCAGAGGAGGTCAAGCCAGAGGAGGTCAAGCCAGAAGAGGTCAAGCCAGAGGAGGTCAAGCCAGGGGAGGTCAAGCCAGAGGAGGTCAAGCCAGAGGAGGTCAAGCCAGGGGAGGTCAAGCCAGAGGAGGTCAAGTCAGAGGAGGTCAAGCCAGAGGAGGTCAAGCCAGAGGAGGTCAAGCCAGAGGAGGTCAAGCCAGAGGAGGTCAAGCCAGAGGAGGTCAAGCCAGGGGAGGTCAAGCCAGAGGAGGTCAAGCCAGAGGAGGTCAAGCCAGAGGAGGTCAAGCCACAGGAAGTCAAGCCAGAGGAGGTCAAGCCAGAGGAGATCAAGTAAGAGGTCAAGCCAGAGGAGGTCAAGCCAGAGGAGGTCAAGCCAGAGGAGGTCAAGCTAGAGGAGGCCAAGAACTTAGTTGACATGAACTTGAAACCGGCCATATACTGCAGGTATGTTGACGACATTTTTACACAGGTACCTGATGTCAGACGTCTGCAGGAACTGAAGGAGGCATTCGAGCAGAATTCTGTGTTGAGTTTCACTTACGAGATGGAGAAGGATGGGGAGCTGCCCTTTCTAGATGTAACAGTCATGGAAAGGTGCGAAGGTTTCCACACTGCAGTCTTCACTAAGGAAATAAATATAGGAATGTGCATCAATGCCTTCAGGGACTGCACACACAGGTACAAGAGAAGTGTTCTCAACGCTTACGTCGACCGTGCTCTCAGCCACAGCTCAGGATGGAAGCAAGTCGACGAAGAACTCTGTAGGGTAAGGCAGGTCCTAGTCAACAACGTCTTCTCCAATGGTTTCGTTGAAGACATCATAAAAAGGAAGGTGAAACGCCATGCAACCTCTGAAGAGACAACTAACACAACACCTATACCCCCTATTAGACTATTTTACAGGAACTTCTTTTCCACAGCTCATAAAACGGAGGAAAGGGTCCTGAAAGATATTGTTAATAGGAACTTTATCCCTACAGACAAAAATCAGAAGATACAATGGACGATTTACTATAAAACCAGAAAAAACGGCCAACCTACTCATGAAAAAATCTCCAGACACAAAGCAAAATGCCTTGAAAGAGACCAACGTCGTCTATGCCTTCAAATGCCCACTTGGGGACTGTAAGCCCCAAAGAACTCAGTACATAGGCAAGATAACAACATCTCTTTCCTGGCAATTAACAATGCATAAGCAACAGGGCTCCATTAAGGAACTTGTAATCTCTTCCCACAACCAAACCATCACCAGAGAAGTCTTAACAAACAACACAGAAATCATCGATAGATACAGCGATAGCAGGCGGCTTGATATCTGCAAGGCACTACACATCAAAAAGTCAACACCAGCAATCAACAGCCAATTAATACAGAATTATATTCTACCCACTTCAAGACTCCGTACCAATATAGAAGCATCAAGAGGAAGTATGGGCCAATAGGCCCTTTGCAGTTACTTCCATTCTTCCCCTCTCATTTATCGAAATAATACCCATTGTTCCGTGTTCTGTCTTGTGTTGGTCAAAATTTGTTCACCTCATCCAAAACTGTTGCAACATATCACCTCACCCAAATGCGAGTATATAAGACAAGCTGTTTAGCGTTAGAATAAGCAAAACTCTGTTAAGTGTTTTCAGGTTACAGTTGTGTGTGTGTAAACTAAAGTCTTTGAAAATGTAATAAGTTATTACGAAACGCGTTTAAGCGTCGCGTCAGACTAGAAATAAAAATGAATTTTGGAAAATTTATTTGTCAATAACCACCGACAATAAAAAGAAACATAAGAAATATTGAGAAAATTCGTGTTTGAATTATTAATCTTACTTTTTCGGTCATATTTAACAACATGTATACAAGAAAGACTGCTACCAAAATAAACATATATATATATATATATATATATATATATATATATATATATATATATATATATATATATATATATATATATATATATATATATATATATATATATATGTCGTACCTAGTAGCCAGAACGCACTTCTCAGCCTACTATGCAAGGCCCGATTTGCCTTGCTTTGCTTTGATAATTATAATGATAACCTGCTTTGTGTATTGATAATTAGTGTTGGTGTATTATACAATCACAGTGTTGGTGTATTATACAATCACAGCGTTGGTGTATTATACAATCACAGCGTTGGTGTATTATACAATCACACTGTTGGTGTAGTATAATCACAGTGTTTGTGTATTATACAATCACAGCGTTGATGTAATATATAATCACAGCGTTGGTGTAGTATAATCACAGCGTTGGTGTATTATACAATCACAGCGTTGGTGTTGTATATAATCACAGCGTTGTTGTAGTATATAATCACAGCGTTGGTGTTGTATATAATCACAGCGTTGGTGTTGTATATAATCACAGCGTTGGTGTTGTATATAATCACAGCGTTGGTGTTGTATATAATCACAGCGTTGGTGTTGTATATAATCACAGCGTTGGTGTTGTATATAATCACAGCGTTGGTGTTGTATATAATCACAGCGTTGGTGTTGTATATCATGACAGCGTTGGTGTTGTATATAATCACAGCGTTGGTGTTGTATATAATCACAGCGTTGGTGTTGTATATAATCACAGCGTTGGTGTTGTATATAATCACAGCGTTGATGTTGTATATAATCACAGCGTTCTTGAATTAAATATTCACAGCGTTTGTGTTTTATATAACGTATTGGATTTATAATTTTTTAATCACAACGTTGATGTATTGCATAGTCGCAGCGGTGGTGTATTTCACAGTCATTGGATTGATGTATTATATATGTACAGCATTGATGTATTATATAATCACAGCGGTGGTGTCGTACATAACCATAAGATTGGAGTAATATATAATCACAGCGGGGTTGTATTGCATAATCATAGGATTGGTGTAGTATATAAGCCCAGTTTTTTTTAATTAAATAATCACAGCGTTGGAGTAATATTTAATCATGAAATTGGTGGTAATCAATAATCATAGGCTTAGTGTACTGAATAACCACAGCGGTGGTGTATTGAATAACCACAGCATTGGAATATAATACAATTCAAGGGTTAAGGCTTTTCCTAATCGCATCTTGAGCATACTCGTAAATCACAGTGTTAGTGTATTAATCTACAGCGTTTAGGATTTTCAGTAAGAAAATGTTAGTGAAAAAGTACCCAATCGCAGTGTTTTTTCAGTACGAACAACGAAGTCCTAAATATTAAATAACCACATAATTATGACCATTAAGAACAACAACGATTGATTATTGATTTAATGAAATTATTCTTATTGAAATAAGTTTAATAATTGGATAAACAAATGCTAATTACGTAAATATATTGATTTGATTCACACAGAAGACCTACAATTACACCTTGCAGTTGCAACAGCTCACGCTGAGTGAGGCAAAGATACTGGCACTCTTGGGGGCCGAAATAATAACACAATGTAATGATCTCCTGCACTGTGTAATGGTAATCTTGAGATATGGGTCGTCGCTCTACCCAAATGACAATCGCTAGAGAGCTTAGAAAATTACGAGAGTTGATACACCACATTAGTAAGGTACAAGGCTGTGAAGCAGCTCTACCCTTGAGACGGTGTTAGGAACTATTTAGAGAGCCAGGGAGTCGAATGGGACTCGAGGGAGAGCGTTGTACTGGGAAAAGTGGTATGATTGAAAGCGTATGTAACTAAATACTAGTAATATAAATTAACACTATTATACACTATTTGAGGCCTGGTCGACGACCGGACCGCGGGGACGTTAAGCCCCGGAAGCACCTCAAGGTAAGGTACACGGTTTCTTGACCTTAATACAAAGTATCACTGCCAAAAGCTAAACAAACCTTAGTAAGGCCGTCATATGTAGGGCAACACAATGAGCTAACTTATCACTAGTAACTGCTCTCTTGGCTCGGCCAAAACCCGGGATAAATATTCGTGTACCACTGAACACTTGACACTGTCACACAACAACGTAAGCGAGGGGGCGATAGAAAAGTTTCGGAAAAGTTGTTCAATATCAACCAATTTTTTTTAACTAGTTGTATATGAAAAGTGCTGAAATTGTCCCAAGTTTCAGTACTGCAGCGTAAATAGAGTGGGAGATTTTTTTTTTCAACGTTTTTTACACATTTCAAGTCTACACTTCAGAACACACGTTTCAGATATAATTATTCTGTGACACTTTCTGACACATTAGCATATAATAAGGGATTGTTAGCTAATTTCCAAAGCATCTTTAGTTTTCCTAGTACAAATTTTCAAAGTTCCCCCCAAAATTATGCAAATATGGCATGTTTATTGCTATTATAAAATCAATAAATGAACTTAGAGAAAAAAGTTCTCTAGCAAATGTAGAGACATGTCCTCCACATATACTGTGTAAGTTTCATGTAAATTGAATAAAAAATGAAACAGTTTTGTAAACGTTTATGTCATTTGAAAAAAACAGCAAATAATAAAGTCTAACGTTCTAAAATCTGTGGCTGAGGTTGACATCAACCAATTTTCTCCAAAATTGGCATCCTTACAGATAGGCTTACGTGCAGTCAGGTGTGTAAGTTTTATGCAAATCGTCCGAAAAAAAAGAAAAAAAATTTGTTGAAAAAAAAAAAAAAAAAAAAAAATTTAGCTTAATTTTTTTTCCAATTAAACTAATTATACTATTTGTTTAATATATGCTATTGTGATAGCAAAGAGTCATAGCTATGATTTCAGTTGACACTTTTGTTTGATAATCGTTTTTGACCATTTTGGCATAATTTTCACACCTACTTCAATATTTTGTTCTCCCTTCCTATTTATGCTACGATGCTGAAACTTGGACCAGATGAAACAATTTTCATATAGAACCTGTCAAAAAAGTTTGATTGAAATAGAACGAGTTTTCATTTATTGCATTTTTGGAACCAAACTCCCCCACAAGGCTCAGTATATATCTCTGGCAGTGGGCTACCGTCAGAGTACACAAGAATGATATATCAACAATCACTGAAAGTGATTGCACAATAACCTTCGTAGATCAGAGATTTTTGACTTAACATGTTTTAGCCGCATCTTAGCTAAGCCCAACTATTATATGCTAGTACGTCTAGTATGTGGTAGCACGTCCAGTATGTGCTAGCACGTCCAGTATGTGGTAGCACGTCCAGTATGTGCTGGCTCCATACACAGAACGACGAGCACACCACCAACACCGTGGCTGGAGAGCTCCATCTCATTGTCATCACGACATGCCTAAGACAATATCGCGACAGCTCTCATAATGAGTCAGCCACAGAGCAGATTCCATTCCACACTGGAAGGGAGTCAGAGTTTTTCTAGAAGCTGGGAAGGTTTCTTATGACATCACGAAGGCGTCTCATTGGCATCACGTATGACGTCAATGGTGACTTCACCTCTAACCTCAGGTAGTCCCCAGGGGAGAAAAGTGTTGTAGTACCACTCTTCACTACAACAAACAACTTCTCTTAAAATCCTGCTCTGTAGCCATGCTGAACAATGAGTGTTCATATAAGTGAGGTTCTGATCACGGTAGCACAGTACACAAGACTGTCATTGTAGTACCAATCGAATGTTCCTGTCGTGATCTAACCAATGAGAGCAAACACAAAGTTTCTTAGCTGCAGCAAAAAATATCGAAAGCATAAACAAAAACACTAAAAGGGTTTTGCACATGTATGTATAAGATGACGAAATCTACTCAACTGCTCCTATGGTTCACAACCTTTTACACTATTAAGCCGTTGTCAATTCCTCAACTCTCACCAGTCTACTTGTTTATCTACAATTCACTAATCATATCATAAACACACACACGCACGCAGATAAGCACAGATACAGATACACACATAAGCACAGATACAGATACAGTGGATAAGGGAGTACCTAAACAATAGGAAGCAGAGAGTTACAGTGAGGGGTGAGACCTTAGACTAGCGTGAAGTCACCAGTGGAGTCCCACAGGGCTCTATACTTGGACCTATCCTGTTTCTGATATACGTAAATGATCTCCCAGAGGGTATAGACTCATTCCTCTCAATGTTTGCTGACGACGCAAAAATTATGAGAAGGATTAAGACAGAAGAGGACAGCTTGAGGCTTCAAGAAGACCTGGACAAGCTGCAGGAATGGTCAAACAAATGGCTGTTAGAGTTTAATCCAAGCAAATGTAATGTAATGAAGATAAGGGTACGAAGCAGGAGACCAGATACAAAGAATCACTTGGGAGATGAAATACTTCAAGAGTCAGAGAGAGAGAAAGACCTGGGGGTTGATATCACGCCAGACCTGTCCCCTGAAGCTCATATCAAGAGGATAACAGCAGCAGCATATGCCAGGTTGGCTAACATAAGAACGGCCTTTAGAAACTTGTGTAAGGAATCTTTCAGAACATTATATACCACATATGTCAGACCAATCCTGGCGTATGCGGCACCAGCATGGAGTCCATATCTAGTCAAGAATAAGATTAAAATGGAAAAGGTTCAAAGGTTTGCCACCAGACTAGTACCCGAGCTGAGAGGTATGAGCTACGAGGAGAGACTACGGGAATTAAACCTCACTTCGTTGGAAGACAGAAGAGTTAGGGGGGACATGATCACCACATTCAAGATCCTCAAGGGAATCAACAGGGTTGATAAAGACAGGCTGTTTAACACAAGGGGAACACGCACTAGGGGACACAGGTGGAAACTGAGTGCCCAAATGAGCCACAGATATATTAGAAAGAACTTTTTTAGTGTCAGAGTGGTTGACAAATGGAATGCATTGGGAAGTGATGTGGTGGAGGCTGACTCCATACACAGTTTCAAGTGTAGATATGACAGAGCCCAATAGGCTCAGGAACCTGTACACCTGTTGATTAACAGTTGAGAGGCGGGACCAAAGAGCCAGAGCTCAACCCCCGCAAGCACAACTAGGTGAGTACAACTAGATGAGTACACACACGTACCTTGTCAAACACAATACGAAGCTCGAAAAAGTTCAGAGGTATGCCACTAGACTAGTCCCAGAACTAAGAGGCATGAGTTACGAGGAAAGGCTGCGGGAAATGCACCTTACGACACTGGAAGACAGAAGAGTAAGGGGAGACATGATCACACCTACAAATTCTTCAGGGAAATTGACATGGTAGACAAGAATAAACTATTCAACACAGGTGGGACGCAAACAAAGGGACACAGCTGGAAACTGAGTACCCACATGAGCCACAGGGACGTTAGAAAGAAGTTTTTCAGTGTCAGAGTAGTTAACAGATAGAATGCATTAGGCAGTGATGCGGTGGAGGCTGACACAGTTTTAAATGTAGATATGACATAGCCCAGTAATCTCAGGAATCTGTACACCAGTTGATTGACAGTTGAGAGGCGGGACCAAAGAGCCAAAACCCAACCCACGCAAGCAAAAATAGGTTGGTACACACACACACACACACAAAAGAGGCATGTGGCTAAGAGGACAGCTCTTAGGACTCATAACCTCAGGTCTGGGTTCGATCCCGGCGCCGGCGGAAACAGATAGGCAGAGTTTCTTCACCCTGATGCACCTGTTACCTAGCAGTAAATAGGTACCTGGGAGTTAGACAGCTGTTACGGGCTGCTTCCTGGAGTTGTGTGTGTGAGGAAAAGAAATTAGTAGTTAGTAAAAGTTGAACTGATTGACAGTTGAGAGGAGGCTGAAAGAGCAGAGCTCAACCCCCGTAAGCACAACTAGGTGATCACAACTAGGTGAATATACACACTAACTTCCTAAATCAGGCAAATACAAAGTTCGCACCAACTAGACTCAGAATATAAAGGTCGAGTTTCCCGGGAAGGTAACGAACTGGCTGTGGCTTTCCGCTTTCAGTTACGATAAAAGCCTTAAAGACTTGCTGGAGATAATATTTTCGCGCCCCATTAGGACTCTCTCAAGTGGAATTCCTGAGCTTAGAGAGTAGTGTTAGAGAGAGAGAGAGAGAGAGAGAGAGAGAGAGAGAGAGAGAGAGAGAGAGAGAGAGAGAGAGAGAGAGAGAGAGAGAGAGAGAGAGAGAGAGAGAGGGGGGGGGGGAGAGAGAGAGAGAGAGAGAGAGAGAGAGAGAGGGGGGGGGAGGGAGGGAGGGAGGGAGGGAGAGAGAGAGAGAGACAGAGACAGAGAGAGAGAGAGAGAGAGAGAGAGAGAGAGAGAGAGAGAGAGAGAGAGAGAGAGAGAGAGAGAGAGAGAGAGAGAGAGAGAGAGAGAGAGACAGAGAGAGAGAGAGAGAGACAGAGAGAGAGAGAGAGAGAGAGAGAGAGAGAGAGAGAGAGAGAGAGAGAGAGAGAGAGAGAGAGAGAGAGAGAGAGAGAGAGAGAGAGAGAGAGATAGAGAGAGACAGAGAAAGAGAGAGAGAGAGAGAGAGTGAGAGAGAGGGAGAGAGAGTGAGAGAGAAAGAGAGAGAGAGAGAGAGAGAGAGAGAGAGAGAGAGAGAGAGAGAGAGAGAGAGAGAGAGAGAGAGAGAGAGAGAGAGAGAGAGAGAGAGACAGAGAGAGAGAGAGAGAGAGAGAGAGAGAGAGAGAGAGAGAGAGAGAGAGAGAGAGAGAGAGACAGAGAGAGAGAGAGAGAGAGAGAGAGAGAGAGAGAGAGAGAGAGAGAGAGAGAGAGAGAGAGAGAGAGAGAGAGAGAGAGAGAGAGAGAGAGAGACAGAGAAAGAGAGAGAGAGAGAGAGAGTGAGAGAGAGGGAGAGAGAGTGAGAGAGAAAGAGAGAGAGAGAGAGAGAGAGAGAGAGAGAGAGAGAGAGAGAGAGAGAGAGAGAGAGAGAGAGAGAGAGAGAGAGAGACAGAGAGAGAGAGAGAGAGAGAGAGAGAGAGAGAGAGAGAGAGAGAGATTGTGGGCGCTTTAGTTCATTTATTATACCCCCATTTTCATCCTGTGGACGGTGGTGGAAAGGGTTACAGAGGCACATAATGGGCTCAGGGACTGAACCCCACAATTCATTTAGCTACGCAATTTTCAATCTTGATGAGCTAGTTGCAAAATTCAATATACGTCGTCACTTCATCAATGGGTTCGAGATCGACCACGAGTACAGTTTCTAAATTAAGCAACTGACATATGTGGAGAGCTAATGTCACAATTGATGTTTGTCCTGCACACCGCCCTCCCCCCCCCCCATCCAGAACAGCCAAAGTTTACCTAACTTTGTGGTCCAGACTGTGGCCTGTGTGGCTGGGTGATTCTGGTCACAGGGCTCGCGTGGAAATGTAATATTAAAAATAATTAAAATGCACAGATAAATCACATGAACGTGATGTATCAATGCGAAAACCTTTAGGAGTCGTGTAGAGGATACGAACATGCGCTGGGTGTTCCCAAGCATACGTCTTAGACAACTATGCCACCACGACATGGTCAAAAGGATTGCAAACCATGGATTCTACTGAGCTCACGAGAGATCCTGAGGCTTCTACTGAAGCCGGGCAGAGGTTCACACAACGAACCCCCACCCACCATAAATTCTGGCATGGTGGGGGGGGGGGGAGAGTGGACAACTTGGACAACTCTGTCGTCTAAGAGTTGTACTTCCGAGGCTTCCTCTCTCAATACAACCATAAATCATATTTCTTGTTGATACAACACGTTAGTGAGATTTATGTGTGAATTGAAAGAGGGGCGTCAGAGGTAGAATTTTTGGACGACACAGCCAGAGTGCATGTGGGGGGGGGGGGAATTGTGTGAACCCCTGGTCCGACTTCAGTGGAAGCCTCAGGAACCCTCATGGAATCAGTTAAATCCATAGTTGCAATCTTTTTTACCATGATTTGGTCCTAATTGTCTAAGGCGTGTGCTTGGGAAAACCCACAGCAAAAGTTCGAATCCTCATCACGGCTCCTAAGGAATTTACCAGTAATTATATGAAAATATGTATTTCCCATCCTCTCTTTCAGATTTTAGAGGTGTATATATACAATTAAATATTTGCATATGTGACATACTAAACATACTAGTTTACCTTGAAAAGCTTCATAGAAAACACCGACCTTACCTAACCTTCTTAGTATGTTAAGATAAGCACCTTATTGCTTCGTAATTACAATTTTTACTTAACCTATACCTATAATAGGTTAAGTAATAATTGTAATTAAGAAGCAATAAGATGCTTATCTTAACTTTCTAAGAAGGTTAGGTAAGGTCGGTTTTTTCTATGAAGCTTTTCAAGGTAAACTAGTATGATTAGTATGTCACATATGTACGTATTTAATAAGTCAATATTGACTATACGAAAGTACGAGAACGGGTTGATATATATATATATATATATATATATATATATATATATATATATATATATATGTCGTACCTAGTAGCCAGAACTCACTTTTTGGCCTACTATTCAAGGCCCGATTTGCCTAATAAGCCAAGTTTTCCTGAATTAATATATTTTTTCTAATTTTTTTCTTATGAAATGATAAAGCTACCCATTTCATTATGTATGAGGTCAATTTTTTTTTATTGGAGTTAAAATTAACGTAGATATATGACCGAACCTAACCAACCCTACCTAACCTAACCTAACCTATCTTTATAGGTTAGGTTTGGTTAGGTAGCCGAAAAAGTTAGGTTAGGTTAGGTTAGGTAGGTTAGGTAGTCGAAAAACAATTAATTCATGAAAACTTGGCTTACTAGGCAAATTTGGCCTTGCATAGTAGGCTGAGAAGTGAGTTCTGGCTACTAGGTACGACATATATATATATATATATATATATATATATATATATATATATATATATATATATATATATATATATATATATATATATATATATATATATATATATATATATATGTCGTACCTAGTAGCAAGAACTCACTTCTCAGCCTACTATTCAAGGCCCGATTTGCCTAATAAGCTAAGTTTTCCTGAATTAATATATTTACTACAATTTTTTTCTTATGAAATGATAAAGCTACCCTTTTCACTATGTATGAGGTAAATTTTTTTTTATTGGAGTTAAAATTAACGTAGATATATGACCGAACCTAACCAACCCTACCTAACCTAACCTAACCTATATATATAGGTAAGGTTAGGTTAGGTAGCCAAAAAAAGCTAGGTTAGGTTAGGTTAGGTAGGTTAGGTTGACGAAAAAACATTAATTCATGAAAACTTGGCTTATTAGGCAAATCGGGCCTTGCATAGTAGGCTGAGAAGTGAGTTCTGGCTACTAGGTACGACATATATATATATATATATATATATATATATATATATATATATATATATATATATATATATATATATATATATATATATATATATATATATATATATGTATGTGTCGTACCTAGTAGTCAGAACGCACTTCTCAGCCTACTATGCAAGGCCCGATTTGCCTAATAAGCCAAGTTTTCATGAGTTAATTGTTTTTCGATTACCTAACCTACCTAACCTAACCTAACCTAACTTTTTTGGCTACCTAACCTAACCTAACCTATAAAGATAGGTTAGGTTAGGTTAGGTAGGGATGGTTAGGTTCGGTCATATATCTACGTTATTTTTAACTCCAATAAAAAAAAATTGACCTCATACATAATGAAATGGGTAGCTTTAACATTTCATAAGAAAAAAAATTGAGTAAATATATAATTTCAGGAAAACTTGGCTTATTAGGCAAATCGGGCCTTGCATAGCAGGCCGAGTACGACGTTCTGGCTACTAGGTACAACATATATATATATATATATATATATATATATATATATATATATATATATATATATATATATATGTCGTACCTAATAGCCAGAACGCACTTCTCAGCCTACTATTCAAGGCCCGATTTGCCTAATAAGCCAAGTTTTCATGAATTAATGTTTTTTCGTCTACCTAACCTACCTAACCTAACCTAACCTAGCTTTTTTTGGCTACCTAACCTAACCTTACCTATAAATATAGGTTAGGTTAGGTTAGGTAGGGTTGGTTAGGTTCGGTCATATATCTACGTTAATTTTAACTCCAATAAAAAAAAATTGACCTCATACATAGAGAAAAGGGTTGCTTTATCATTTCATAAGAAAAAAATTATAGTAAATATATTAATTCAGGAAAACTTGGCTTATTAGGCAAATCGGGCCTTGAATAGTAGGCTGAGAAGTGAGTTCTGGCTACTAGGTACGACATATATATATATATATATATATATATATATATATATATATATATATATATATATATATGTCGTACCTAGTAGCCAGAACTCACTTCTCAGCCTACTATGCGAGGCCCGATTTGCCTAATAAGCCAAGTTTTACTGAATTAATATATTTTCTCTAATTTTTTTCTTATGAAATGATAAAGCTACCCATTTCATTATGTATGAGGTCAATTTTTTTTATTGGAGTTAAAATTAACGTAGATATATGACCGAACCTAACCAACCCTACCTAACCTAACCTAACCTATCTTTATAGGTTAGGTTAGGTTAGGTAGCCGAAAACGTTAGGTTAGGTTAGGTTAGGTAGGTTAGGTTGTCGAAAAAACATTAATTCATGAAAACTAGGCTTATTAGGCAAATCGGGCCATGCATAGTAGGCTGAGAAGTGAGTTCTGGCTACTAGGTACGACATATATATATATATATATATATATATCGTACCTAGTAGCCAGAACGCACTTCTCAGCCTACTATGCATGGCCTGATTTGCCTAATAAGCCAAGTTTTCATGAATTAATTGTTTTTCGGCAACCTAACCTACCTAACCTAACCTAACCTAACTTTTTCGGCTACCTAACCGAACCTAACCTATAAAGATAGGTTAGGTTAGGTTAGGTAGGGTTGGTTAGGTTCGGTCAAATATCTTCGTTAATTTTAACTCTAATAAAAAAAAATGACCTCATTCATAATGAAATGGGTAGCTTTATCATTTTGTAAGAAAAAAATTAGAGAAAATATATTAATTCAGGAAAACTTGGCTTATTAGGCAAATCGGGCCTTGAATAGTAGGCCGAGAAGTGCGTTCTGGCTACTAGGTACGACATACATATATATATATATATATATATATATGTCGTACCTAATAGCCAGAACGCACTTCTATGCCTACTATTCAAGGCCCGATTTGCCTAATAAGCCAAGTTTTCATGAATTAATATATTTTCTCTAATTTTTTTCTTATGAAATGATAAAGCTACCCATTTCATTATGTATGAGGTCAATTTTTTTTTATTGGAGTTAAAAATAACGTAGATATATGACCGAACCTAACCAACCCTACCTAACCTAACCTAACCTATCTTTATAGGTTAGGTTAGGTTAGGTAGCCGAAAAAGTTTGGTTAGGTTAGGTTAGGTAGGTTAGGTAGTCGAAAAACAATTAATTCATGAAAACTTGGCTTATTAGGCAAATTGGGCCTTGAATAGTAGGCATAGAAGTGCGTTCTGGCTATTAGGTACGACACATATATATATATATATATATATATATATATATATATATATATATATATATATATATATATATATATATATATGTCGTACCTAGTAGCCAGAATGCACTTCTCGGCCTACTATGCAAGGCCCGATTTGCCTAATAAGCCAAGTTTTCCTGAATTAATATATTTTCTCTAATTTTTTTCTTATGAAATGATAAAGCTACCCATTTCATTATGTACGAGGTCAATTTTTTTTATTGGAGTTAAAATTAACGTATATATATGACCGAACCTACCCAACCCTACCTAACCTAACCTAACCTATCTTTATAGGTTAGGTTAGGTTAGGTAGCTGAAAAAGTTAGGTTAGGTTAGGTTAGGTAGGTTAGGTAGTCGAAAAACAATTAGTTCATGAAAACTTGGCTTATTAGGCAAATCGGGCCTTGCATAGTAGGCTGAGAAGTGCGTTCTGGCTACTAGGTACGACATATATATATATATATATATATATATATATATATATATATATATATAAATATATATATATATATATATAAATATATATATATATATATATATATATATATATATATATATATATATATATATATATATATATATATATATATATATATATATATATATATACATATATATATAACAGTGTCAGACCACGGAGGAAAATTGAAACAGGAATTTCTTTAAGTACTTTCGTATATTAATACATCTTCAGAAGGAGTGGTATTTTAATAAAGGAGTTTCGTATATTAATATACGAAAGAACTTAAGGAAATTCCTGTTTCTTGTACCCTTCTTGAGCCCGGATGGGCACATGTATAAGCAAGTAGATGGGGTCGCAATGGGTTCTCCCCTAGGTGTCCTGTTTGCGAACTTCTACATGGGTACCATCGAACTTTAGGTCTTAGTCTACATTAACTTGAAACCGGCCATATACCTGGTTCATGGGGTTCTGGGAGTTTTTCTACTCCCCAAGCCCGGCCCGAGGCCAGGCTCGACTTGTGAGAGTTTGGTCCACCAGGCTGTTGCTAGGAGCGGCCCGCAGGCCCACATACCCACCACAGCCCGGTTGGTCCGGCACTCCTAGGAGGAATAAATCTAGTTTCCTCTTGAAAATGTCCACGGTTGTTCCGGCAATATTTCTTATGCTTGCTGGGAGGACGTTGAACAACCGCGGACCTCTGATGTTTATACACTGTTCTCTGATTGTGCCTATGGCACCTCTGCTCTTCACTGGTTCTATTCTACATTTTCTTCCATGTCGTTCACTCCAGTATGTTGTTATTTTACTGTGTAGATTTGGTACTTGGCCCTCCAGTATCTTCCAGGTGTATATATGTATATATACTGCAGGTATGTTGACGACATTTTTACACAGGTACCTGATGTCAGACATTCTGCAGGAGCTGAAGGAGGCATTTGAGTGGAATTCTGTGTTGTTTCACTTACGAGATGGAGAAGGATGGGAAGCTGCCCTTTCTAGATGTAACAGTCATGGAAAGGAGCGGAGGTTTCCACACTGCAGTCTACACTAAGGAAACAAACATAGGAATATGCCTCAATGCCAACAGTGACTGCCCAGACAGGTACAAGAGGAGTGTTGTTAACGCTTATGTCGACCGTGCTCTCAGCCACAGCTCAGGATGGAAGCAAGTCGATGAAGAACTCTGTAGGGTAAGGCAGGTCTTAGTCTACAACGGCTTCTTCAATGGTTTCGTTGAAGACCTCATAAGAAGGAAGGTGAAACGAATGCAACCTCTGAAGAGACAACTAACACAACACCTGTTCCCCCTATTAGACTATTTTACAGTAACTTCTTTTCCACAGCTCATAAAACGGAGGAAAGGGTCCTGAAAGATATTGCTAATAAGAACGTTATCCCTACAGACAAAAATCAGAAGATACAATTGACGATTTACTATAAAACCAAAAAAACGGCCAACCTATGCATGAGAAACTCTCCAGACACAAAGCAGAACGCTTTAAAAGAGACCAACGTCGTCTATGCCTTGAAATGCCCACTTGGGGACAGTAAGCCTCAAACAACTCAGTATATAGGCAAGACAACAACATTTCTTTCCAGGCGATTAACGATGCATAAGCAACAGGGCTCCATTAAGGAACATATAATCTCTTCCCACAATAAGACAATCTCCAGAGAAGTCTTAACAAACAAAGAAATTATTGATAGATACAGCGATAGCAGGCGGCTTGACATCTGCGAGGCACTACACATCAAGAAGTCAACACCAGCAATCAACAGCAAATTAATGCACAACTATATTCTACCCACTTCATGACTCCGCACCAATATAGAAGCATCAAGAAATATGGGCCAATAGGCCCTTTGCAGTTACTTCCATTCTTCCCGTTAATTTATCCAATTTATACCCAATGCACCATGTTCTGTCTTGTGTTGAAAGTTTGCTCTGTCTTGTGTTGAAAGTTTTAGTCACCTTACCCAAAACTGTAGTAACATATCTCCTCACCCAAATGCGAGTATATAAGATAAAAGCTGTTTAAATGATAGCAAAGTATAACTCTGTTTAGTGTTTGCAGGTTATAGTTGTGTATGTGTAAACTAAAGTCTTTGAAAATGTAGTAAGTTATTACGAAACGTGTTCAAGTGTCGCGTCAGACTAGAAATAAAAATGAATTTTTGAGAATTGATTTTTCAATTACCATCGACAGTGAAAATAAACATAAGAAATATTGAGAAAATTCGTGTTAGAATTATTAACCTTACTTTTTCCGTCATATTTAACAACATGTTTACAAAAAAGACTGCTACCAAAATACACTAATATATATATATATATATATATATATATATATATATATATATATATATATATATATATATATATATATATATATATATATATATATATTATATATATATATATATATATATATATATATATATATATATATATATATATATATATATATATATATATATATATATCGTACCTAGTAGCCAGAACTCACTTCTGAGCCTACTATGCAAGGCCCGATTTGCCTAATAAGCCAAGTTTTCATGAATTAATATATTTTCTCTAAATTTTTTCTTATGAAATGATAAAGCAACCCATTTCATTATGTAAGAGGTCAATTTTTTTTTATTGGAGTTAAAATTAACGTAGATATATGACCGAACCTAACCAACCCTACCTAACCTAACCTAACCTATCTTTATAGGTTAGGTTAGGTTAGGTAGCCGAAAAAGTTAGGTTAGGTTAGGTTAGGTAGGTTAGGTAGTCGAAAAGCAATTAATTCATGAAAACTTGGCTTATTAGGCAAATTGGGCCTTGCATAGTAGGCTCAGAAGTGAGTTCTGGCTACTAGGTACGACATATATATATATGTCGTACCTAGTAGCCAGAACGCACTTCTCAGCCTACTATGCAAGGCCCAATTTGCCTAATAAGCCAAGTTTTCATGAATTAATTGTTTTTCGACTACCTCACCTACCTAACCTAACCTAACCTAACTTTTTCGGCTACCTAACCTAACCTAACCTATAGAGATAGGTTAGGTTAAGTTAGGTAGGGTTGGTTAGGTTCGGTCATATATCTACGTTAATTTTAACTGCAATAAAAAAAAAATTAACCTCATACATAATGAAATGAGTAGCTTCATCATTTCATAAGAAAAAAATTAGAGAAAAATATATTAATTCAGGAAAACTTGGCTTATTAGGCAAATCGGGCCTCGCGTAGTAGGCTGAGAAGTGCGTTCTGGCTACTAGGTACGACATATATATATATATATATATATATATATATATATATATGAGTATATTTATATATATATATATATATATATATATATATATATATATATATATATATATATATATATATATATATATATATATATATATATATATATATATATATATATGTCGTACCTAATAGCCAGAACGCACTTTTCATCCTACTATTCAAGGCCCGATTTGCCTAATAAGCCAAGTTTTCCAGAATTAATATATTTTCTCTAATTTTTTTCTTATGAAATGATAAAACTACCCATTTCATTATGTATGAGGTCAATTTTTTTTATTGGAGTTAAAATTAACGTAGATATATGACCGAACCTAACCATCCCTACCTAACCTAACCTAACCTATCTTTATAGGTTAGGTTAGGTTAGGTAGCCGAAAAAGTTAGGTTAGGTTAGGTTAGGTAGGTTAGGTAGCCGAAAAAGCATTAATTCATGAAAATTTGGCTTATTAGGCAAATCTGGCCTTGCATAGTAGGCTGAGAAGTGCGTTCTGGCTACTAGGTACGACATATATATATATATATATATATATATATATATATATATATATATATATATATATATATATATATATATATATATAAATATATATATATATATATATATATATATATATATATATATATATATATATGTCGTACCTAATAGCCAGAACGCACTTCTCAGCCTACTATTCAAGGCCCGATTTGCCTAATAAGCCAAGTTTTCATGAATTAATGTTTTTTCGTCTACCTAACCTAACCTAACCTAGCTTTTTTTGGCTACCTAACCTAACCTTACCTATAAATATAGGTTAGGTTAGGTTAGGTAGGGTTGGTTAGGTTCGGTCATATATCTACGTTAATTTTAACTCCAACAAAAAAAAAATTGACCTCATACATAGAGAAAAGGGTTGCTTTATCATTTCATAAGAAAAAAATTATAGTAAATATATTAATTCAGGAAAACTTGGCTTATTAGGCAAATCGGGCCTTGAATAGTAGGCTGAGAAGTGAGTTCTGGCTACTAGGTACGACATATATATATATATACATACTACTCGTGAAGTGAGAAAGCACTTCTCAGCCTACTATGCAAGGCCCGATTTGCCTAATAAGCCAAGTTTTCATGAATTAATGTTTTTCGACTACCTAACCTAACTTTTTCGGCTACCTAACCTAACCTAACCTATAAAGATAGGTTAGGTTAGGTTAGGTATATATGAAACAGTATATATGAAAATATATATATACGGGACAGTATATATGAATACTTGGCTTATTAGGCAAATCGGGTCTTACATAGTAGGCTGAGAAGTGCGTTCTGGCTACTAGGTACGACATATATATATATATATATATATATATATATATATATATATATATATATATATATATATATATATATATATAAATATATATATATATATATATATATATATATATATATATATATATATATATATATATATATATATATATATATATCGTACCTGGTAGCCAGAACGCACTTCTTGGCCTACTATGCAAGGCCCGGTTTCCCTAATAGGCCGAGAGATTTTCTTTATTTTCAATAATTTTTTTTCAAATAGCTTGTTTGAATTATTATTATTTTTTTATATTAAAACCATAATTTATTGACTTATTTGTGTTATTTTAGGTTAGGTTAAGAAATTTGACCATCATGACCAGACAAAAGGAAGTGATAGCCGAAGCTATTTGAACCACTTCCCCGCAGGCACTTGGATGATAATCTTGGGCATAGCATTTTATCAAATCACCTCATTCTTTGGGGCACACGTGAGGAACACAAATGCGAACAAGCCTGAATGGTCCCCAGGACTATATACAACTGAAAACTCTCACCCCTGAAGTGACTCGAACCCATACTCCCAAGAGCAATGCAACTGGTATCAACACGTGATGGTCAAGCGGATTAAGGCGTCCTGTAGATACCAGTTGCATTGCTCCTGGGAGTATGCGTTTAATGAAAAACGCATGCGCGCGAATGCGTTTTTCGCGCGCATTCGAGCAAAAAACGACGTTACTTTTAAGAGTACAGGTTGTTATCCGTATGTTTCATCCACCTTTCTTTACTTGCATATGTCAATAGGCCTTTATTCTTACAAACTTGGTGGTCAGGTGACCTGCCCTGGCGGATATAAGGTTGCCATCTACGTTTCCTTCATTCTAAAATGCTCTGATGAAAGCAAATTGAGCCGAAAACGATTTTAGCATTCTCTCTATTTTTCACATATGGTTTTTCCGCATAATTGGATCAGTGTTTTTACTGTTGGCTGTAGAGTAATTGTAGTTCAACAACAAAATGTAAAACATATATTTATATGTATGAAGAGTGGAGGCATGAGAGAGGGAGCCGCGAGCATCCCACCGCCGCTACAATACTGACGGTGACTCCGGGTATTTAGGGACAGCATTATATACCCGGCATGCGGAGCCTATCAGTGAACGCCCAGCGAAATATCAAGGAGAAAACGTATGAGTTTTTATGGAAGTCGATCACCTGTTGATGGATGTTGGTGTTGCAGGTGCTGTTACGTTTTTTTGGTGTTCATTTGCAGAATTAATTTCCAGCTGCGTTTTATATTTTTCCTCAAAGAATGTAATTCTAACCAAAAAATCCTGGGAAATTGAATCGTCAGAGCGAGCCTCCATGTGTAATAATAATTAATATTATTGAAGCATTTTTGACATGTAGTACAATTATTATTTTTATTTCAACTTTTCATTCAAGACTGTATCAAGAAAAAATATTATTAATAATAATAAATTGTCATCCACACTTCCGTGGAAATAAACATTCCATTCACCTAACTCTAGGAGACTCGAACCGAGGACCCCACGTGTGTGAGGCGGAAGCTCTATCGACTGGGCTGAGGTTGTCTTGGTGCGGAGCCCAACAGCTCAGCCTCCGCAGCTGGAGGCTCCTCTTGACCATATGACTAGCCTTTTCTCGAACTGGTTAGGCTTTTCAAAATAATATTTCTAGCCTTCTGTGGTTGAAATAGCTACAATTCTCCTCGTGATATTGAGTTCTCATCATAATATGGATCGGCTACACCTGGTGATTATGTAATAACTAGGTTTCTCTTTGTGATATGGTAGATAGGCTTCTCCTGCTGGTATGGCTAGGCTTCTCCTGCTGATATTGGCTGAGCTTCTCTTAATGATAAAATATATCATTAAGAGAAATTTCATCATATTTCATATGATGAAATATATCTAGGTTTCTCTTACTGATATGGCTAGGCTTCTCTTGCTGCTATGGCTAGGTTTCTCTTGCTGATATGGCTAGGCTTCTCTTGCTGGTATGGCTAGGTTTCTCTTGCTGATATGGCTAAACTTCTCTTGTTCATATGGCTAGGCTTCTTTTGCTGATATGGCTAGGCTTTTTCTTGCTGATATGGCTAGGCTTCTCTTAATGATATGGCTGTTTATCTTGTTGATATGGCTAGGCTTCTCTTGCTGATATGGCTAGGCTTCTCTTGTTGATATGGCTTGGCTTCTCTTGCTGATATGGCTAGGCTTCTCTTGTAGATATGGCTAGGCTTCTGTTGCTGATATAGCTAGGCTTCTCTTGCTGATATGGCTAGGCTTCTCTTGCTGATATGGCTAAAATTCTCCTGTTGATATAGCTAGGCTTCTCTTGTTGATATGGGTAAGCTTCTCTTATTGATATGGCTTGGTTTATGATGATGTCACCTACCTCTTCATGTCTTTTCCTTGGAGTTACGACCAATCAGACTGTGGTGACTATATTGGTTTTCCAATCCCTGTAGCAGATACACAAATACAATAAGCATCACAGGTGAAGCTCGGAGTCGATAATAAACAAAATCCAAACTTGAAGAGCATTTTCCAAGCGGAGGTTGGCTTATTTCACATGACTTTTAAAGCATGTTTAGTGCTATTTTGTCCATTACTGGAATTTCCCAGTTAGCCTGTCTGTGGTCATTTTCGATTTCTTGACGATATGCAATTAAATTCAACTGGCTGACACTCACTGAATATGGTATTGAGATCCCCAATCGAGCCTCTTATGTGCTCTGGTAGAATCCACTTCAATATGTAAAAACGTGTTTATCTTGAAAATGTTTTGGAAATAAGAGTTATTCGAATTTCTTTATTATATTCATATCCTCTATGAAGTGATGAACAGGTTTCAATAGAGCATAATGAGTTGGGGAACTTAACTAAAATATTCGTATAGCTAAACCACTTTCACCACAGATGACTGTTATATTAACGCAAACATTTTATTTACAGGTTTGAGGTTGTTTGATTTACGCATTAAACTCTCATTCTCATTCCTGTTATGGTGTGGTTATGTTGGGCGTCTACTCATGTGGTGGTTAGTTTGACGTCTGAGTTCAGAGTGGTAACATTGCCAAACAATAGGTTCAGGAACTAGACCACAATGTTCTATAAGTTAAATCATTCACTCAGGTGTTGAATAATACACATTTGGTCATTATGTACTCTGCAGTTATCCAGTGAATATTTCATATCTGAATTAACTTTTCATACTAATCTCCACATATTAGATAGTAGTAAATTTATCAGTAACGTACTACACCATGTTCCTTCCGCTGGTATTTAATATGCTCAAGTAATGGAGTTGATAAATTTAGCAGCTTGGAGAATATACAATTTTATGCAGTAAACTGAAATAATTCTTTTTCATTAAAACAGTTTTGAGATTATTTTTTACATGAAGCCCAAACAAATATTCTCAGAGGAGCCACGAATGGACAATTAAAACAACTTAATTAAAATTTCCCACCAGATGCTGCACAATATAAAGCCGAAAATGAATTTGATTTTGTTTTAGAGTCAAATTAAGTTGCTTAATGACAAACACATTTTTACTTGCTGATGAAGATTTAGTCTCAGTCACTTTAATAACACAAATTTGTTCAAAAAAGTTCAAGTGTGTATGTTCATTATATTATCAGTAGCATAATTCATGATAATTATATAAGATCACCCTAGGTCAGAGATAGAGCTGCGCCGGTCGGTACAGCGGCGGCCTCCCCTCTTGCTGGGGTCGTCGTTCGAGACCCAACAGCAGAATGGTTTTGGTACTAGTTAATGCGGATATTTTCCCCCTCACTTTATACTTATATTCCTTCTCTTTAACCTCATGTCTCGTGATACATAATTACCTTACATTAATATTTCCTACCGGCCTTAGTAATAGGAGTTTCTATCATATTTCCGCCTCACAAGTCCTCTGTGTTCAGGAAACACGTCGAGGAAAACACGTAACACGTCCAGGAAAACACGTAACACGTCCAGGGAAACATGTAAAACGTCCAGGAAAATACGTCACACATCCAGGAAAACTCGTAACACGTTCAGAAAAACACGTAACACGTCCAGGGAAGGCACAAGTGAAGGATTACGATCCGCGAATTAGTTCAATATTCTCGGGATATTTACGTACCAGTGAGCCCAAAACATAGTTTTGGTCATATGAAGGGTACAGCAACGCAGTGATAACGCATCATAGTGAATTCCAATAACGTTGGATAAGATTTTTTTTTTTTAAAGAACGCGCTTGTGGCAAGAGAGTGGCACCAGCGGGCTGAGAAGGGAAGAATTTGGACCTCCACGTGGAGAGGAGCTCTGGCCTACAGGGACGACAACAATTAAAGTGGACATGCTTCATCAATCACCTAGTTGTGCTGTGGGATGCGTACTTGGAGGTGAGTGCCTCTCAAAGTCAGTCATACAAGATGTACAGTGTTTTTTATATAATAATTAGCTTTGATATAATTTTAACTTAAGTTAAAATACGAAAAAGTAGTTCGAGAGTCTAAGCTTGGAACTAGTTTTTCACACCTGTGTGTTACATTACACTGCCACCGTCTAGCATCCCCCCCCCTAACCATAACATGCCAATGTAAACACACACACACACACAGAAAACCAGCATAGAAAACCCCCCTACCCCAAACCCTCCCTGCCCCCACTCAAATGTTCAACCAAATCTCCCTCCCCCCACACCCAATCCCCACCCTTCTTCCCCTCCCCTCCTCCCGCCGAGTCTCCCCTCCCCCCCTTTCCTTCCTGTTCTCCCTCCCCTTTCACCCCATACCCTCCCTGTCCCTCCCCTTTCACTGGATTCCCCGCCCCTCATCCCAGTATCCTCTGAGACCCTGTTATCCACCTCATAGGTCCTCACACCCATGGATCCGCTTCCCCCACCAGCAAAATACTCACCAAGGAGGCGATTTGAAAAGAGACAGAAGTGAGCCTGAAAGCAATGTACACTAAAATAGATGGAATTACAAATAAAGCAAATGAGCTTGGAGAACAGGTACTAGAGGAAAACCCAGACATAATAGCCCTCACAAACAAAGCTAACGAAAACGATAACAAATGCAGCGTTCCCACAGGACTATTATGTTATGAGGAAAGAGAGGGAAGGAAGAGGTGGGGGTGGTGTAGCTCTGCTGGTAAGAAAAGGCTGGGATTTTGAGGAGATGGTTATTCAGGGCTGTTAAGGTTTCAGTGACTACATAGCAGGTACTGTAACAAATGGAGGAAAAAAATTATAGTCGTAGTCATATATAATCCACCACCAAATGACAGAAGACCCCAGACAGGAATATGATAGAAACAACATGGCCACCATTAACATAATAGAAAGAGCAGCTTCTGTTGCTAGCAGGAATGGATCTGGACTACTAATTATGGGAGACTTCAACCATGGGAAGATAGATTGGGAGAACAGAGACCTGCATGGAGGACCAGAAACATGGAGAGTGAAGCTGCTGGACGTGGCAACAAGAAACTTTCTAAGCCAACACATCAAGGAACCAATAATAATGAGAGGAGAAGATGAACCAGCAATGCTTGATTTGATATTTACCCTAAATGAGTGGGATATAAGGGAAGTTAAGATGGAAGCGCCCTTGGGAATGAGTGATCACAGTGTAATGAACTTTGAGTACCTGGTAGAGCTAGGAATTATCTCCCCCAAAAAAGAACTAGGAATCAAAAGGCTGGCATACCGAAAGGGGAATTATGAACAGATGAGAAGTTTCCTAAGGAAAATACCTTGGGACACAGACCTCAGAGATAAGTCTGTACAAGGTATGATGGACTATGTTACCCAAAAGTGTCAGGAGGCAGTAAACAGGTTCATCTCGGCCCAAAGGGAAAAATCCGAGAAGCAACAGAAGAATTCATGGTATAATAGGGCATGTATGAAAGCGAAGAAACTGAACAAAAGGGCGTGGAGGAACTTCGGGAATAACAGAACACCAGAAAGCAGAGAGAGATACCAGAGAACCAGGAATGAGTATGTCAGGGTGAGAAGAGAAGCAGAGGCAAGTTATGAAAATGATATAGCAAACAAAGCCAAGACCGAACTAAAGCTACTCCACAGTCACATCAGAAGGAAAACAACAGTGAAAGAACAGGTATTGAAACTTAGAACAGGCGAGGACAGATTTACAGAGAATGACAAAGAGGTGTGTGAAGAACTCAACAAGAGGTTCCAGGAGGTCTTCACAATGGAACAAGGTGAGGTCACTGTGCTAGGAGAAAGGGAGGTAAACCAGGCGGCCTTGGAAGAGTTCGAAATTACGAGAGAGGAGGTCAAGAGACACCTGCTGGATCTGGATGTTAGAAAGGCTGTTGGTCCAGACGGGATCTCACCATGGGTACTGAAAGAGTGTGCAGATGCACTTTGCTTGCCACTCTCCATAGTGTATAGTAAGTCACAGGAGATGGGAGACCTACCAGATATATGGAAGACGGCGAATGTGGTCCAATATACAAAAAGGGCGACAGACAAGAGGCATTGAACTACAGGCCAGTGTCCTTGACTTGTATACCATGCAAGGTGATGGAGAAGATGGTGAGAAAAAACCTGGTAACACATCTGGAGAGAAGGAACTTCGTGACAAATCGCCAACATGGGTTCAGGGAGTGTAAATCTTGCCTCACTGGCTTATAGAATTCTACGACCAGGTGACAAAGATTAATCAAGAAAGAGAGGGCTGAGCAGACTGCATTTTCTAGGATTGTTGGAAAGCCTTTGACACAGTACCGCATAAGAGGCTGGTACATAAGCTGGAGAGACAGGCAGGTATAGCTGGTAAGGTGCTCCAGTGGATAAGGGAGTACCTAAGCAATAGGAAGCAGAGAGTTACGGTGAGGGGTGAGACCTCTGATTGGCGTGAAGTCACCAGTCGAGTCCCACAGGGCTCTGTACTCGGTCTTATCTTGTTTCTGATATATGTAAATGATCTCCCGGAGGGTATCGATTCATTTCTCTCAATGTTTGCGGACGATGTCAAAATTATGAGAACGATTAAGACAGAGGAGGACAGCTTGAGGCTTCAAGAAGACCTGGACAAGCTGTAGGAATGGTCGAACAAATGGTTGTTAGAGTTTAACCCAAGCAAATGTAATATAATGAAGATAGGGGTAGGAAGCAGGAGTCCAGATACAAGGTATCATTTGGTAGACGAAATACGTCAAGAGTCCGAGAGAGAGAAAGACCTGGGGGTTGATATCACGCCAGACCTGTCTCCTGCAGCACATATCAAGAGGATAACATCAGCGGCATATGCCAGGCTGGCCAACATACGAACGGCATTTAGAAACTTGTGTAAGGAATCTTTCAGAACATTATATGCCACATATATCAGACCAATCCTGGAGTATGCGACTCCAGCATGGAGTCCATATCTAGTCAAGCATAAGACTAAACTGGAAAAGGTTCAAAGGTTTGCCACCGGACTAGTACCCGAGCTGAGAGGTATGAGCTACGAGGAGAGACTACGGGAATTAAACCTCACTTTGCTGGAAGACAGAAGAGTTCGGGGGGACATGATCACCACATTCAAGATTCTGAAGGGAATTGATAGGGAAGATAAAGACAGGATATTTAACACAAGGGGGCACACGTACTAGGGGACACAGGTGGAAACTGAGTGCCCAAATGAGCCACAGAGATATTAGAAAGAACTTTTTAGTGTCAGAGTGGTTGACAAATGGAATGCATTAGGAAGGGATGTGGTGGAGGCTGACTCCATACACAGTTTCAAGTGTAGATATGATAGAGCCCAATAGGCTCAGGAACCTGTACACCTGTTGATTGACGGTTGAGAGGCGGGACCAAAGAGCCAGAGCTCAACCCCCACAAGCACAACTAGGTGAGTACAGATCAAGCGGGATGGTAAGACAACAGAACAAAGCTGGAGGAGCGGGACAGGACGAGTCAAATATGGAGATGATTGCTAAGGCATGGAACGAAATCAGTAGGGAATTGAAGGACCTGAGGTAAACTATATGTAAGCTGCAGAAAGAACGAAGTGCAGCACAAGAGGAGATAAAAAGCCTAAAAACAGGCCCTCCACAGACTCTGGCCCAGGGGACCAACCCCCAGGTGCCAGGAGATGTAGCAATGGCAGGGACCCCTACAATTGGTCCAACTTTTGCTGAAATGCTGAAGAGCCCAGATGCTATGTGCACAGTCATGGAAGTTGTAATGAAAGCAGTAACCTCACAGGAGGCAGCTAGATGCACAAGCCAGCTAATGGACAGGAAAAGAGTTGTAGTAGTGATAGGTGTGAAGCAACAAGAGGGTTCCAGAAGGGATGAATTGAGGACTAAAGACAAAGTTGCAGTGGCAGGGATATTAATTAAAAGAGATAGGAATGGAAGGGGCTAAACGAGACATTGAACAGTTTTTCCGGATTGGCCAGTACAACAGAGACCAAGAGAGATTGATCAAGGTAGTATTCAAGAGCGAGGTCATCAAAGAGGACATCCTAGTAAAGAGGAGCAAACTGAGGTATGTAAGGAATTACAAGGAGGTATATGTTCAGAGGGACATGACCAGAGACGAGATAGTAAGGGCAGCAGTTGGAAAAGACACAAGGAGAGGGAAGGGAGCCAAGGAACCTCAGCCTCCAACCCAGCAATCCCAGAGGGGAGTGGGGGAACCCCAATCCAGCAACTCAGGAACCCCAGGGGGGAATGCAACACCCCAGCTCACCTCCCAATAGGCCCCCCCTATCCCCAGTCACAAACCCTTCTTTGCCCCTGCACAATGCTCATCATAAAACCCAAATCCTCCCTCTCCCCTTACCCCGAGTTTCTCCCCTGCTTTCCCAGCCCCCTGGTCTTCTTCCTGCCCCAAGCAGGCCTGAGCAACACCTAAGCCTTCCATCCCCCACTCCACCTCCCCCTGAACCCATGGCCACTACATCACAGGAGGATGAGCCTACCCAAGTAGCAATGACCATGGAACAACTTCCTACACTTGTGGGGAGTGAGGGTGAAATTGGATATAATAAAGTGAGCTTCAAGGTAATGTACTCAAACATTGATGGGATTACCAATAAAGCGAGTGAACTGGAGGAAAGAGCACAAGAAGAAAACACTGATGTAATAGGACTCACAGAAACAAAATTGTCATGAGTCATAACTGATGATATGTTTCCAAAGGGCTACTATATAGTAAGGAAAGAGAGGGAAGGGAGTGGAGGTGGAGGAGTGGCTCTGCTAATAAGGAAGGACTGGAGTTTTGATGTGATGGAAATTCCGGACTGTAACGGGTTCAGAGATTACATAACAGGAACTATAACAATGGGTGGACCTAAGATGATAGTGGCAGTCATTTACAACCCTTCCTTAAATGACCGAAAACCTAGACAGGAGTTTGATAGGAACAACATGGCAACCATTAATATAATAGAGAGAGCAGCTTCAGTTGGCTGCAAGAATGGCTCAAGACTCTTAATAATGGACGATTTCAACCATGGAAAGATAGACTGGGAGAATGGGAACCCACATGGTGGTGCAGATACGCGGAGAGCTAAACTCTTAGAAGTGGCAACAAGGAACTTTCTGAGCCAGCATATCAAGGAACTCAAAAGATTGAGATGCAATGATGAACCAGCTAGACTCGACTTGATATTCACCCTGAATGAGTCAGAAATAAGGGAAGTCAAAGTTGAAGCCCTCATAGGAATGAATGACCACAGTGTACTGACTTTTGAGTACTTGGTGGAGGTAGGGATAACCTATCCAAGGATGGGATTGGAGGGAAAAAGACTAAATTACCGAAGAGGAAAATATAACGAGATGAGGATCTTCCTCAGGGGAATACCATGAGAAACAGAACTTAGAGACAAGAATGTGCAGGACATGATGGATTTTGTCACCGAGAAGTGCCAGGAAGCTGCAAACAGGTTTATCCCCGTCCAAAAGGAGAAAAACGAAAAACAACAGAAAAACCCATGGTTCAACCAGGAATGCAAGGTAGCGAAGCAACTGAGTAAAAGAACATGGAGAAACTACAGAAATACAGAACACCGGAGAGCAGGGACAGATACCAGAGGGCCAGAAATGAGTACCTCAGAGTGAGGAGGGAAGCAGAGAGACAGTTTGAAAATGACATAGCGAGTAAAGCCAAGACCCAACCAAAGCTGCTCCACAGCCACATCAGGAGGAAAACAGCAGTGAAGGAACAAGTGATGAAAATGAGAAAAGGGGAGAACAGATACACAGAGAATGACAAGGAGGTGTGTGACGAATTCAACAAGAGATTCTAGGAGGTCTTTACAATAGAACAAGGAGAAGCCCCTGCACTAAATGAGGAGGAGGCAAACCAAGCAAGCTTTGAGGAATTTGACCTCAACAGTGATGAGGTCAAAAGGTGTCTGTTGGAGCTGGATGTGACAAAGGCTGTTAGGCCTGACAAAATCTCACCATCGATAATAAAGGAAGGTGCAGAAGTACTAAGTGTGCCACTGTCTATGGTGTATAACAGGTCACTGGAAACAGGAGGCTTACCAGACAGTTAGAAGACAGCTAATGAAGTCCCCAGTATATAAGAAGGGTCACAGGCAAGAGGCACTGAACTACAGGCCAGTTTCCTTAACTTGTATACCATGCAAGGTGATGGAGAAGATCGTGAGGAAAAGGCTCATAGAGCAACTGGGGGGAAATAACTTTGTAACGCACCACCAACATGGCTTCACGGATGGTAAATCATGCCTCACAGGTATAATAGAATTCTATGACCAGGCAACAAAAGGAAAGGCAGGAAAGAGAAGGGTAGGCCGACTGTATTTTCCTGGACTGCCAGAAAGCCTTTGACACAGTACCCCATAAAAGGCTGTTAAATTAAAAAAGTTGGAACAACAGGCAGGAGTAAGAGGGAAGGTGCTCCAGTGGATAATTGAGTACTTAAGCAACAGGAAACAGCGAGTAACGGTGAGGGAGACATCAGAGTGGCGAGATGTCACCAGTGGAGTCCCACAAAGCTCGGAACTTGGACCCATCCTTTTTCAAATATATGTAAACGATCTTTCGGAGGGTATAGACTCGTTCTTCTCAATGTTTGCTGATGATGCAAAAATTTTGGGAAGAATCAAGACGGTTGAAGATAGACAGAAATACCAGGATGACCTGGACAAACTGGAGGAATGGCCTAGAAAATGGCTGCAATATTTGTTCTCAGAAAAGTGTAAGGTAAGGAAATTATGCGCAGGGAGCAGGAGGCTGAACATAAGGTATCATCTGGGAGGTGAAATCCTGCAAGAGTCAAATAGAGAGAAAGATCTGGGGGTTGATATCACACCGAACCTGTCCCCAGAGGCCCACATCAAAAGAATATCATCAGCGGCATATGCTAGACTGGCGAACATAAGAACTGCCTTTAGAAACTTGTGTAAGGAATCGTTCAGAACCCTGTATACCACTTATGTAAGACCAATCCAGGAGTATTCAGCTCCAGTCTGGAGTTCATACTGTTATGATCTCAGCCTGCAGGAGAAACGAGTCTCCCTTCTTGAGAGTTATTCAGCAAGCCTGACCTAACTAGAAGGTCTAGCAGAATTTGAGGTGATATCGCATATGTAAAATAGTTGGTTGGATATGTGTAACAGTTTGAGATTATGGGTAATGAAGTAAGGAAATAGATAAATGACTGGCTAGGAGATGTGGACATTTTGCTGGAGGCGTGAGGCTCGCTTCCGGAGGACCTTGACCTCACTTGAGTGCCAGACATCGCAGGGGGAAGCCGCGCTCCGTTTGAGCTCCCGCCAGAAGGGAACCCCTAGTGATATATCTCTAAGAGAAGAGAAGTGTGCGGACGTACCAGCTGTGGAATCGAGCTGGGAACGTTGTGGTCTCAAGTCCTGGTCGACGAGCAGATATTAAATCGCCCAGAAGCATTATTGTGGGCCGTGGGAGCGCCCTGACCAGACGCCGTCAGAGGGAAAGCGCCCTCGACCAATTAATCTGTGGTAAGCACGATATACGCCAGTTCATAGTGATCACTTGTAGTTGGTCGTGTGCCCAGCGACAGTAGCAATGTTTATTTATAAGTTAGACATGTTTTAATAAGGCAGAAAGCCTGAAATAAGAGAGTGGAGAGGGAGGAACACGGAGCGACGTCCGCCCCCTCTGAGCGCTGGCGGACGACTGATGGAGCCTGGCTCCGGATGGAGGAAGACCCTCCCAGCGAGTGAGGACCGCCGCCAGGCGAGGTGGAGTATGGACCCGCCCAAAACGGGGGAGTCCACTCTCACTGTATGTAGAGGACAGATAGAGGTTTGAGGCAAGCATATTGTGTGGTTATTTTTGTTTATGTGTTAAAGGGGAACATTTTATTGGAACGTCGATGGGTTGCAGGTTTGTCTTTGGGGAAGAAGTTGCTGAGAACTTCGAAGCCAGCAGATGATGTAGCTGATGAGACTCCAAGGTAGTGGAGCAGAGGACCTCGAGCTGTGAGGAGAAGCAGCAGTGAAGAGGAGTGTCACGTGCTTCTGTAGAGGTGGTGTAGCAGCCAAGAGAGCTGTGGAAGAACCTAACAGAAGGGTGAAGCACCGTAGTTGCACAAGGAAACTTCATGATAGCAGCCTGGAGGAGCTGCAGAGGATCCTGGTAGTGAAGCCCGGAAGAACCTAAGGATATTAGGGTTGTGAACTTCCAGAGGTGGAAGGGGAAGTTCTGGTGGATTACTTATAGGGAGTTGATAGTGTTTGGTTGTCAGTAGCGTGCAAGACGCAGTGAGAGGTGAGTGATTGTTTGCATTCTTATGTCAAGGAGTGATTTATTCTGAAGCTTAGAGTTGCAGTCGTAGGCTTGATTACCTACAGGTGTATGTGCTCGAGGACTGACAGTGATCGATTAATCATTGTTGTGTATCAATGAACATTTATACTGATATATGTTATTGCATTCAAATGCTGATTTCTATATATACATTATCTTGCTGATAGTGCAACAGTGTATGTAGGCTTGACCAACTTGAGGAGGTTAATAGTATCAGGTGGTGAACCAGGAGATAGGATACCACTTGATAAGCTGATAATAGAGTTCTGATGGTATTGGAGTGCAACCTGATTGTAATATTATAGAGTATAGGATTCATTATTATTATATGTGTGTATGTATTGTGTATGTGCTTTGTCCAGTAAATGTATCACAATTTGCTGGAGTTTGCCCTTGTCCTAGTGAGGCTTCCCAGGAGGTAGTAAAGAAGGAGAGAGAAAGAACCAAGAACCACTGCTGTGGACAGGGTAGGAGGTAATACTAGTAAGTCATAGGGGATTGAGGAGATCATATCTCATAAGGAGAGAGTGGGGAGTCACAGCGGCTCGAGTGGGTGTGTGCACGTGACAACGAGGCTAAGTGTTGGAGCCGCATCCCCTAAACGTGTGACGTTGAGCACCTCTCCAAGAGCCAGACGCGCCAAGGGTGATCTCCTAGTATAAGCACTCTGCCGAGTTGTGGGTTGGGTTGTCCTTAGAGAAGGATCAACGACGACAACACCAACCAACCCACGAGTCTATAAGAAATTGGGGGCCTGTCCGGGAGAGTGAACTGACACACCCACACCCTGTCCAAGAGTGGATTTGTACACCCTTGCTGAAATAAACTGTGTGAACGCAGGTGTATATTCTCTCTCTTGGGAAGACTCACAGGACAAGATGGATAAGGTGCAAGCATTTGTGGAGTCAGGCAAGCCTGAGGACTTGGAAGGTTGCACGAGGGATCAATTGAAACAGATAGCAGAAAAATGTGGCATTAGGTTGAAAGCATCTAAAGTAGCTGGGATGAAGGATGAGATCCTGAGGCAGTTAAGAGCCAAAAATGAAGCGGCAGAGCAAGGAGCCCAAAAAGGAGCTGAAAGTGGAAAGGAGGATGATGGGCAGGATGACGTGAGATCCCAGGGGTCGAGTAGGAGCAGCAAGAGTAGCCGCAGTAGTAGGAGTAGCCGAAATAGGAGCTTGGAGAGATTCCAGTTAGAGCTCCAGATCCAACAACAGCGTGAGGAGAGACAGTTCCAGCTGGAAAAGATGAAGTTAGAACTCCAGATGAAAAATGAAGCAGAGAAGGAAAAAGAAAAAACCAGGCTGGAAGTAGAAAAAGAGAAAACCAGAATAAGGGAACTGGAGTTGGAACAAGAGAAAGAAAAAGAGAAAGCAAGACTAGAGGTGGAAAAAGAGAAAACCAGAGTAAGGGAACTGGAGTTGGAACAGGAGAAAGAAAAAGCCCAGGTCGAAAAAGAAAAAGAGAGAACAAAACAAATGCAGATAGAAGCGAACAGAACCTTGGCTGAGCAAAGGATTGAACATGGGTTGCCAGAGAGCGCTACCCAGGTATCACACCCACCAGATGTTAGGGTTAGGGAGAAGGACATTCCCTTGTTTGTTCCCGAAGAGGCAGAGAGCTTCTTCGAGCATTTTGAAAAAGTAGCCAGTATCAAGGAGTGGCCACAGGAGGAATGGGCCCAGCTGGTCCAGTTAAGATTGACCGGTGCAGCCAGGGAGGCATACACCCAATTGTCACTGGAAGAGTGCCAGGATTATGCCACGGTAAAGAGCAGCATATTGCGCTCGTTTCAGTTAACCCCAGAAGCTTATAGGAAGCGTTTCAGAGAGATGGTGAAAGTTGGAACATGTACGTTTGCTGAGACAGCAAGAGATCTGGAAAGACGATTCCAGAAGTGGATTGAGGCTGCTGGAGTTGGATCTTACGCTGACCTGAAGCAACTGATGGTCATGGAAAAGTTCTTGGAGATGATGCATCCCGAAACAAAGTTCAAGATCCAAGAAGCAGGGATAATGGAGGTGAAAGATGCCGCAGATAGGGCGGATATGATTACTGAAGCGTACAAGAGCTTGAGGGAGAACAGAGTGAGAAGTGAGGCGAGATGCAGCAATGGCAGATCCAATGGAGTCTGGGGAGGAAGAAATTATGAGAAACCCAGAAGAGTCTGGGGTGAGAAAAATTTTGATAAATGGGCAGATAAAAGTAAGTACCCTAAAGCTCAGAAGAGTTGGTCGCGCACTTCATATGAAAGTGAAGATGGAGGAGCCAAACGAGAAACTATTCGTGATCCAGGGAATCAAGAGTCCAGTAAAGCCCCACAGAGTGCAGGTAGTGTACCTGGCTCGAGGAACTCTTATGTGAGTGGACAAAGTCAGAGCCGCTTTGGTACGTATAGGAGAGATGTCTCCCAGATGAGATGTTACCAATGTAACGGATTGGGTCACGTGATGCGAGATTGTCGGCAGGGCAAGAGAGTTGTGACCCTGGCCATGTGTGACCCCCGAAGTAAATATACTAATGTGTTCCAAGACAAACCACAGAGAGCGAACTTAGTGAACGAGAGGTATAGGCCGTTCATGAGCAAAGGTTGGATCAGTGTAGGAGGCCAACCTGAGGTAGAAGTTGGTATCTTAAGAGATACCGGAGCTAATCAGAGCTTGATTACGAGAAGCCTGATTGGGAATGATCGACGGTTAGCTGGCAGGAGTAAGATGAGGGTATATGGGTTATTGTCGGAGAGTGACATGCCCGTTTGTACTGTCCAGCTAAGGTCGGAATATGTGTCGGCAGAGGTGATGTTGGGAGTGTGCCCCGACATACCTATTCCAGGAGTCCAAGTGATCCTGGGGAATGACTTGTGCGGGACAAAGGTGTTGCCGAGAGTCGTAGCGGAGACTGTGCCAGAGGAGTGCCCAGAAGGCCACTGCACGGTTGGGACACCCGAGAGTGTGAACCTGACTGACATCCGAGGGGATGAGTCAGGAGACCGCCAAGCCATTGAGTACCCTGTCTCGGTAGTGAGGGAGGCAGAGGTGGCCGACGAGGAAGACACTGGAGAAGGTGAGACAGTGTCGATTCAGCCGGTGGAAGATATCGACGTAGATATAGCGTGGCTGTTTGATGAAGGTCCAGCCCAGGAGAATGAAGTCTCGGTGAGGTCGAAAGTGAGGATGACCCAGCCGAAGAAGAATCGTGAGAAGAGAGCGGACCTGAGTAGAGCCCAGCCCGCTGAAATTGAGGGTCGGAAGGCGAATGCAACTGTGCTGAGTAGGAATGAGGAAAGATGTGGACAGACTGAGGACGGGAGTAGAGCGTCAAATTGTCCACGAGCACAGAGGCATAGGGATAGTGGAGTTAAGTTGTTTGAGATGTCAGGAGTTGACATGTTTCACAGAAACCGTAGAGTAGAGATAATGAAGAAGAGTAATAGCCGAGAAAATGAAAGGAGAAGAGACAGTATGTGTGGAGAGATGCTTACGAGCACACAAGGAGAGGTAAAGCGACATGTACGGTCGAGTGCTGTTGGATGTAGCGCAGCGCTCGGAGAAACTTTTAGGGAAAGAAGAAGAGTTGAAGGAGAAGAAATGGAGTTGTATAGAGGTGAAAAGTGTGGGAAGAGGAAGATGATACAAGCATGGAGGAATAGAGGAAAGCCGAGGACTCGGTGGGAGTCGAACAGGATGAGGTCTCAGATAAATGAGGAGACGAAAAGGAGGAGCGTCGGTGAAGACGATGGAGTGAAGTATGATGACAGGAGACGAAAGTATAATGGCAGTAGATGGAAGTGTGAAGACGACAGAGAAGGTACAGACAGCAGATGTCTGACTCTGGACGTGAAGAGAAGAAGACGAGGAAACGGAGGGTGGAGACAATAAGTAGAGTGGACCGATAGAGTGCAGGCGTCCACGGAGGACAGCCTAGCTAAGAGGTGTCAGAGGTCAAATCGTTTATGAGAAGATCATGTTCCTGGAGAGTTGTGAGCCAGATGTTGCAAGGTGCAACGAATTAATTGTAGACTCCTAAGAGAGTATATGGGGTGAAGAACGAGACAGTGTGGTGGCGGATGTATTATCCCGAGCTTTGCCACTGGAATAACTCTCAAAAATAAGGGGAGGGGAGTGTTATGATCTCAGCCTGCAGGAGAAACGAGTCTCCCTTCTTGAGAGTTATTCAGCAAGCCTGACCTAACTAGAAGGTCTAGCAGAATTTGAGGTGATATCGCATATGTAAAATAGTTGGTTGGATATGTGTAACAGTTTGAGATTATGGGTAATGAAGTAAGGAAATAGATAAATGACTGGCTAGGAGATGTGGACATTTTGCTGGAGGCGTGAGGCTCGCTTCCGGAGGACCTTGACCTCACTTGAGTGCCAGACATCGCAGGGGGAAGCCGCGCTCCGTTTGAGCTCCCGCCAGAAGGGAACCCCTAGTGATATATCTCTAAGAGAAGAGAAGTGTGCGGACGTACCAGCTGTGGAATCGAGCTGAGAACGTTGTGGTCTCAAGTCCTGGTCGACGAGCAGATATTAAATCGCCCAGAAGCATTATTGTGGGCCGTGGGAGCGCCCTGACCAGACGCCGTCAGAGGGAAAGCGCCCTCGACCAATTAATCTGTGGTAAGCACGATATACGCCAGTTCATAGTGATCACTTGTAGTTGGTCGTGTGCCCAGCGACAGTAGCAATGTTTATTTATAAGTTAGACATGTTTTAATAAGGCAGAAAGCCTGAAATAAGAGAGTGGAGAGGGAGGAACACGGAGCGACGTCCGCCCCCTCTGAGCGCTGGCGGACGACTGATGGAGCCTGGCTCCGGATGGAGGAAGACCCTCCCAGCGAGTGAGGACCGCCGCCAGGCGAGGTGGAGTATGGACCCGCCCAAAACGGGGGAGTCCACTCTCACTGTATGTAGAGGACAGATAGAGGTTTGAGGCAAGCATATTGTGTGGTTATTTTTGTTTATGTGTTAAAGGGGAACATTTTATTGGAACGTCGATGGGTTGCAGGTTTGTCTTTGGGGAAGAAGTTGCTGAGAACTTCGAAGCCAGCAGATGATGTAGCTGATGAGACTCCAAGGTAGTGGAGCAGAGGACCTCGAGCTGTGAGGAGAAGCAGCAGTGAAGAGGAGTGTCACGTGCTTCTGTAGAGGTGGTGTAGCAGCCAAGAGAGCTGTGGAAGAACCTAACAGAAGGGTGAAGCACCGTAGTTTCACAAGGAAACTTCATGATAGCAGCCTGGAGGAGCTGCAGAGGATCCTGGTAGTGAAGCCCGGAAGAACCTAAGGATATTAGGGTTGTGAACTTCCAGAGGTGGAAGGGGAAGTTCTGGTGGATTACTTATAGGGAGTTGATAGTGTTTGGTTGTCAGTAGCGTGCAAGACGCAGTGAGAGGTGAGTGATTGTTTGCATTCTTATGTCAAGGAGTGATTTATTCTGAAGCTTAGAGTTGCAGTCGTAGGCTTGATTACCTACAGGTGTATGTGCTCGAGGACTGACAGTGATCAATTAATCATTGTTGTGTATCAATGAACATTTATACTGATATATGTTATTGCATTCAAATGCTGATTTCTATATATACATTATCTTGCTGATAGTGCAACAGTGTATGTAGGCTTGACCAACTTGAGGAGGTTAATAGTATCAGGTGGTGAACCAGGAGATAGGATACCACTTGATAAGCTGATAATAGAGTTCTGATGGTATTGGAGTGCAACCTGATTGTAATATTATAGAGTATAGGATTCATTATTATTATATGTGTGTATGTATTGTGTATGTGCTTTGTCCAGTAAATGTATCACAATTTGCTGGAGTTTGCCCTTGTCCTAGTGAGGCTTCCCAGGAGGTAGTAAAGAAGGAGAGAGAAAGAACCAAGAACCACTGCTGTGGACAGGGTAGGAGGTAATACTAGTAAGTCATAGGGGATTGAGGAGATCATATCTCATAAGGAGAGAGTGGGGAGTCACAGCGGCTCGAGTGGGTGTGTGCACGTGACAACGAGGCTAAGTGTTGGAGCCGCATCCCCTAAACGTGTGACGTTGAGCACCTCTCCAAGAGCCAGACGCGCCAAGGGTGATCTCCTAGTATAAGCACTCTGCCGAGTTGTGGGTTGGGTTGTCCTTAGAGAAGGATCAACGACGACAACACCAACCAACCCACGAGTCTATAAGAATACCTAGTTAAACACAAGACAAAGTTAGAGAAGATTCAGCAGTATGCAACCAGGCTCGTCCCGGAACATGAGAGGAATGAGCTACGAGAAAAGGCTAAAGGAGCTGAACCTCACATCCCTGGAAAACAGAAGAATAAGGGGAGACATGACAACCACCTACATAATTCTCAGGGGAGTTGACAAGGTGGATAATGACAAACTCTTCAGCACGAACGGGACACGAACAAGGGGACACAGGTGGAAACTTAGTACCCAGATGAGCCACAGAGACGTTAGAAAGATTTTCTTCAGTGTCTGAGTAGTTAATAAATGGAATGCACTAGGAAGTGATGTGGTGGAGGCTGACTCCATACACAGTTTCAAATGTAGATATGATAGAGCCCAGTAGGCTCAGGAATCTGTACACCAGTTGATTGACAGTTGAAGGGAGGGACCAAAGAGCCAAAGCTCAACCCCAGCAAGCATAATTAGGTGAGTGAGTACGTAAAATGTCCAGGGAAATCACGTAACACGTCCAGAAAAAACACGTAGCACGTCCAGAAACATAAGTTATAGCAAGTAGCAGTAGCATTAAAATACCTGCTACTGTTTACTAAGAATTACAATACTAAGAATTACTGTTCTCATTTCAACTTCTCTCGCGACCATTCAAAAAAATAATGAATTCATTTTGTCTGTTATTTTTTTTAACCCAGTTGGAGGTCATGTATTGTTGGGTAGTTTGACAGTTGACCTCTTACCTCCAGGTAGGCAAATTGACAGGCCTCCAGTCATAATCATGTGGTGGGTAATTTCAGGAGATGGAGGCAGCATCGCGCTCACATTCTACAGGAGAATGGAGGAAATTGGATACTTTTAGGAAATTCTCTGAATGGCTTTTTGTATATAACTCTTTTAAAAGTGTTCTGTATGCATCGAGAAACAGAGAAGGAACAGTGGCTACAGGTGCACCGTGTAGATGCTACAGGGTTATGGAATGGATGCTACCCGTTAATAAAGAGAGAGAGAGAGAGAGAGAGAGAGAGAGAGAGAGAGAGAGAGAGAGAGAGAGAGAGAGAGAGAGAGAGAGAGAGAGAGAGAGAGAGAGAGACAGAGAGAGAGAGACAGACAGAGAGAGAGACAGAGAGAGACAGAGAGTGGGGGGGAGGGATACCATTGACAGTTTATTTCAGTTTCTCTCCCTCTTTCTAACCCTTGACAAACTCCAGTCAAGCAACTACAAGGCAACAATTTTCCTAACTCACCAATGCCATAATTAACCCGCATACTCTGGCACTCTCTCATTGCCCTGTGATAACGCAACCACTTGTTGAGGAGTAAATATGTTGGCACTTACCATCTCCAGATGACTAGCTGGTTAGTACTCCAGCTAGCGCCTTCACTCATTTCTCTCACTCTCTCTCATCTGTCACTCTCTTCTTTCACTATTTCTTACCTCTTTGCCTCAACTTCCCCTTTGTTAAAAAGAAGTAACTTCTCTATAAAATACGAAAGAACATTTTCCTTCTGTTAGTTACATGTATAATATACATTGATCTTACCTGTTTTTTTGAAAATTTGTTTCACAGCTGAGTGCGAATTATATGAGAATTTCAGTGAAAAATAATTTCTCGAGCGATGTTTCAACGAGGTCATTAACGTTAATTTATATGCATATAAATATAAATATAAATTGGCAGAGTAGGCTATGGTGGTCGGACCTGGCAGCCAACACCTAGTCGACCATATACCTATACATGTTGTGGACAGGGGCAGGAAGGTGGATATATATATATATATATATATATATATATATATATATATATATATATATATATATATATATATATATATATATATATATATATATATAAAACTGAGAACTCACACCCAAGAAGTGACTCGAACCCATACTGCCAGGAGCACTCTACTGGCGTACAGGATCCCTTAACCACTCGACCAACACGACCGGACAAAAGAGGATGGTAGCCGAGGTTATTTCCATCCCCCCGCCGGCACTCGGTTGGTAATCTTGTGCATGGTATTTTATCAAATCACCTCATTCTTTGGGGCACACCTGAGGAACACAAAAACTGCTGGTCGAACTGTTGGTTGAGCAGTTAAGGGATCCTGTACGCAAGCAGAGTGCTCCTGGCAGTATGGGTTCGAGTCACTTCTGGGGTGTGAATATTCAGTTGCATATAGTCCTAGGGACCATTCAGGCTTGTTCGCATATATATATATATATATATATATATATATATATATATATATATATATATATATATATATATATATATATATATATGAGAAAGCTGCATGAACGCGCAAGCCATAGATCACTAAGAACTCTTTGATCTGGCCAGTTTAGGGGTGGTCCTAGACGGCATGGGTTCGAATCCTGGCCGGGTCAAAGAGTTCTTAGTGATATATATATATATATATATATATATATATATATATATATATATATATATATATATATATATATATATATATATATCGATAGATTCAGCGATAGCAGGCGGCTTGATATCTGTGAGGCACTACACATTAAGAAGTCAACACCAGCAATCAACAGCCAATTAATGCACAACTATATTCTACCCACTTGAAGACTCCGCACCAATATAGCAGCATCAGGAAATATGGGCCAATAGGCCCTTTGCATTTACTTCCATTCTTTCCCTTTAACTTTACCCAATATCACCCAATATTTCGTGTTCTATCTTGTGTTGAAAGTTTGTTTTCACCTCATCCAAAAATGTTGTAACATATCACCTCACCCAAATGCAGGTATATAAAATGAAAAGCCGTTTGAATTATAGCATAGAAAGAAATCTGTTTTAGTGTTTGCAGGTTATAGCTGTGTGTGTGTAAACTAAAGTCTTTGAAAATGTAATAAGTAATTACGAAACGCGTTCAAGTGTCGCGTCAGACTAGAAATAAAAATGAATTTTGGAGAACTGATTTTTCAATTACCATTGACAGTGAAAAGAACCATAAGAAATATTGAGAAAATTCGTGTTAGAATTATTAATCTTACTTTTTCGGTCATATTTAATAATTTATGTCTACAGGAAAATATACTAATATATATATATATATATATATATATATATATATATATATATATATATATATATATATATATATATATATATATATATATATATTATTAAATATGCCCGAAAAAGTAAGATTAATAATTCTAACACGAATTTTCTCGATCTTTCTTACGTTTCTTTTCACTGTTGATGGTAATTCAAAGATCAATTCTCCAAAATTCATTTTTATTTCTAGTCTGACGCGACACTTGAGCGCGTTTCGTAAAACTTATTAAATTTTCAAAGTCATTAGTTTACAAACACACAACTGAAACTGAATAGAGCTTTACTTATCTTCGATTTTATATCTACATTTGGGTGAGGTGGATGAGGTGAAAACAAACTTTCAACAATGGGTATTGAATGGGTATTAAATTCAAACACAAGACAGAACACGAAACAATGGTTATTGAATGGAAGTAATTGTAGAAAGCCTATTGGTCCATATTTCTTGATGCTTCTATATCTATCAGAAGATACAACTGACGATTTACTATAAAACCAGAAAAACGGCCAGCCTACTCATGAGAAACTCTCCAGACACAAAGCAGAACGCTTTAAAAGAGACCAACGTCGTCTATGCCTTCAAATGCCCTCTTGGGGACTGTAAGTCTCAAAAAACCTAGTATATAGGCAAGACAACAACATCTCTTTCCAGGCGTTTAACGACGCATAAGTAACAGGGCTCCATTAAGGAACATATAATCTCTTCCCACAAACAAACCATCACCAGAGAAATCTTAGCAAACAACAAAGAAATCATCGATAGATACAGCGATAGCAGGCGGCTTGATGTCTGCGAGGCACTACACATCAAGAAGTCAACACCAGCAATCAACAGCCAATTAATGCACAACTATATTCTACCCACTTCAAGACTCTGCTCCAATATAGAAGCATCAAGAAATATGGACCAATAGGCTTTCTACAATTACTTCCATTCAATACCCATTGTTTCGTGTTCTGTCTTGTGTTTGAATTTAATACCCATTCAATACCCATTGTTGAAAGTTTGTTTTCACCTCATCCACCTCACCCAAATGTAGATATAAAATCGAAGTTGTGTAAGCTCTATTCAGTTTCAGTTGTGTGTGTGTAAACTAAAGTCTTTGAAAATGTAATAAGTTTTACGAAACGCGCTCAAGTGTCGCGTCAGACTAGAAATAAAAATGAATTTTGGAGAATTGATCTTTGAATTACCATCAACAGTGAAAAGAAACGTAAGAAAGATCGAGAAAATTCGTGTTAGAATTATTAATCTTACTTTTTCGGTCATATTTAATAATATATATTTAATAATATATATATATATATATATATATATATATATATATATATATATATATATATATATATATATATATATATATATATATATATATACTGTATATATATATATATATTTAAGATGAATAGGAAAACCAGGGATATACTGAACATCTTGTATCAGATTCTTTACTTTAAAAAACATAACGTTTCGAATACTTCTCGTATTCATCATCAGATCTAAAAGAAAAAAAAAGAAATCACAATCAAATAGCTGGTAAACAAAGAACTCATACTGAATATAATTGCCTATCAAAGAAAGGAAAATGCTTAAAAAACAAAACACTTAAGCGCACTTAATGTGATCAATACAAATAAAACTTATTAACTGTCACATATATTAAAACTAATTTAAAATCCATTAAACTACAAGATGAAATTTATAACTACTAAAACAATCCATTCTATTAAACTTACGTGAAGTGATCAGAAGTGAAACTTGATACTTAACACATAGATACTAAACACTATAACAAATATTTATATAATGACTACAAATCTACAAAAAATGTATGTAAAATACAAACAGAATAAACGAGAATTATAAAGTACTAACCAAAATCTTATAAAGAATTCAAATATTAAATAAAATTAAATACCAAAAAATGTATTATATATCCTAAATAAAAGATTATATTAATGTACAATGTTAAGACTTGAAATAAGTAAGAAAGGGCAAAGACATGGTAAACTAAACAACATTAAACTACCAAAATAAACTAAAAATCAAATTACAGGGCCTACTGTGCACTATACAGTGTACAATTGAACAGCTGAAAGGTTGCTATTTAACAGAGGCCGCAGCTCCTTTATATATAAGGATTCCATTACTCTCAAATCTGACTGGCCATTCATACAAGTGTCCAGAATTTTAAAATCAGATTCCAGCAGAGAATGATCAAACTCATAACAATGGTTTCTAATCTCCAAAAATGTTGGTTTAGACAATGGCAATCCAGTCCTAAAAGATAATCCCCGGTGCTCAAGTATCCTAATCTTAAAGTTCCGAATGGAACTCCCGACATATCCAGCATTACAGCTGGAACAATTATACATATATACGACATTTGAGCACAAGGGGGTAGGCACTTTATCTTTAAATTTAAAATAAGAGCCTATGGTATTTGTGTTGACAAAAATAAATCTAAAGTCTACTTGAGGATAACACTGCTGCAACAGTCTCCTCAAACGACTCCTTACAGAAAAGCTAATAGTGCCATAAAATGGTAATTTAATATATTTAAGATCCCTATCCACTGTAGTAATCCTACACGATGGGTGAAACTTCTTATTTAAGAAATTCCTTATAAAAGTATAAACCATATGCACAGGATAACCATTATTTGAAAAAAATTTCACAAGAAAATTAATTTCCTGATCAAAGTTATTCCAATTAGAACATAAAACAAAGGCCCTATTCAGTAGAGTGTTAATAGCATTTTTCTTAAAAATATCAGGAACAAAGGAATTAAAATTTAAACCTAAACCAGTAAAGGTTGGTTTCCTAAAAACATTAGTGTTGAACCCATTGAGGTTATTCACTTTTACATCAAGAAACGACAATGAATTATCAACTTCACACTCTGCAGTAAACCGTATATTACTATGTTGTGCATTAAGATACTCTCTAAATTTCTCAATATGACACTGGTCCCTAAACAACAAAAAAGTGTCATCTACATATCTCCTGTAAGACTGGTTTAAAGGCCGAAGGACAATTATCAAGCCAATTTATTTCGTGAAAACTCAAAAAAGCATTAGCCAGTGCAGGACCTAAAGGAGACCCCATTGCTACTCCATCAATTTATTTATAATAAATATTATTAAACATAAAGATGGAGTCTTTAACTGCTATTTCTAACAGCCGTCTGAATATTTTACTACAAAATCCAGACACTAAGTTAGTGTCAGCAAATAATTGACTTACACAGATGTCAATGGTTTCCAACAGAGGAATATTAGTAAAAAGTGATTCAACATCGAAACTGGCCATTATAGTTGGGAACTCAAAATTTAAAGAGGAAAGTTCTTTTACAAAATCCTGAGAATTTCTCACAGTAAATTCATTATGCGTTAATGGTTCTAATAATGGAACCAGAAACTTAGCCAGTTTATAATTAAAAGTGCCAATCGCTGATAAAATAGGACGAATCGGTATACCTGTTTTATGAACTTTAGGTAACCCATATAAGATGCCAGGCTTAGAGCCAGTTGCAAGTAATTTAGTATAATCGAAAAGAGAGTCTTTCAAACTTCTTAAAACTCTATTCAGTTTATCCTCACATTTCAAAATATACGAGAATGGGTCTATATCAACCAACGTAAATTTAGAGGGGTCTTCTAACAACCTTTCCACCTTATTAACATACTCTAACTTGTCCAAAACCACTATACCCCTACCTTTATCTGGCCTGGTAATGCAAATACTCCTATCGTTCTTTAAGCCATTAATACACTCCAATTTCCTTTTGTCAAAAGGAGGGAATGTAGATCTATATTTACCAAAGTCGTTAAAGACTTCATGTGCTAAGGAGGAAACAGTACTGATGATATTGGTCCAACTATAATTTGTACCAGTCCTTAGGGTACAAGTTTTCAATGTATTGCATAACCGCTCAAAACCTAAAAAATGATAAACAAATTTAGTTTTTTTACACGTCAACCCGAAGTCTAACCCCAGAGAGAAAAGTTCTTTCTCAATGGGAGACAGAACTCTCTTTGAAAAATTGAAAACCACCTTATCAGGGTCCACCGAATTAAATGAAGGTATATCCAAGTTACGCAATTTCTTCTCGTGAATAAGTCTACATTTTTCAACCCTTTTTTCATTATAATTTTCATATTTACATTTTAAAGATGCAAAATCAACCCAGGAAACCAAGATCTTGAATTTCTCCAAGTACACGTGCAATTCACTTTTCAGCTTATTTACCCTCTTCTGCTTTTCAGATATTTCAAAGTCCAACAATCTTAATAACCAAGAATTATATTCACTTGTCAACGCAAATTTGTCGGAATACACTTTAAACCTGAGGAATCTTGGGACCAAACGATGCGCCTTACAGGTTTGTAGAAATTCCAAATCCAAGTGAGCCTTCTTAACTGCGAAATCCACTTTCTCTATTCTTCTGTATAACGTAACTACAGGTCTTCCATATCGTTTTAATAAAATATTTATGATCGATGTTCCCTTCGGGAATCTTAATTTTAAGATGAATAGGAAAACCAGGGATATACTGAACAACTTGTATCAGAATCTTTACTTTAAAAAACATAACGTTTCGAATACTTCTCGTATTCATCATCAGATCTAAAAGAAAAATTATATAATTGATAGGCAATTATATTCAGTATGAGGTCTTTGTTTACCAGCTATTTGATTGTGAATTGTGTTTTTTCTTTTAGATCTGATGATGAATACGAGAAGTATTCGAAACGTTATGTTTTATATTAAATTACCATTTTATGGCAGTATTAGCTTTTCTGTAAGGAGTCGTTTGAGGAGACTGTTGCAGCAGTGTTATCCTCAAGTAGACTTTAGATTTATTTTTGTCAACACAAATACCATAGGCTCTTATTTTAAATTTAAAGATAAAGTGCCTACCCCCTTGTGCTCAAATGTCGTATATATGTATAATTGTTCCAGCTGTAATGCTGGATATGTCGGGAGTTCCATTCGAAACTTTAAGATTAGGATACTTGAGCACCGGGGATTATCTTTTAGGACTGGATTACCATTGTCTAAACCAGCATTTTCGGAGATTAGAAACCATTGTTATGAGTTTGATCATTCTCTGCTGGAATCTGATTTTAAAATTCTGGACACTTGTATGAATGGCCAGTCAGATTTGAGAGTAATGGAATCCTTATATATAAAGGAGCTGCGGCCTCTGTTAAATAGCAACCTTTCAGCTGTTCAATTGTACACTGTATAGTGCACAGTAGGCCCTGTAATTTGATTTTTAGTTTATTTTGGTAGTTTAATGTTGTTTAGTTTACCATGTCTTTGCCCTTTCTTACTTATTTCAAGTCTTAACACTGTACATTAATATAATCTTTTATTTAGGATATATAATACATTTTTTGGTATTTAATTTTATTTAATATTTGAGGTTTTTATAAGATTTTGGTTAGTACTTTATAATTCTCGTTTATTCTGTTTGTATTTTACATACATTTTTTGTAGATTTGTAGTCATTATATAAATATTTGTTATAGTGTTTAGTATCTATGTGTTAAGTATCAAGTTTCACTTCTGATCACTTCACGTAAGTTTAATGGAATGGTTTGTTTTAGCAGTTATAAATTTCATCTTGTAGTTTAATGGATTTTAAATTAGTTTTAATATATGTGACAGTTAATAAGTTTTATTTGTATTGATTACTTTAAGTGCGCTTAAGTGTTTTGTTTTTTAAGCATTTTCCTTTCTTTGATAGGCAATTATATTCAGTATGAGTTCTTTGTTTACCAGCTATTTGATTGTGATTTCTGTTTTTTCTTTTAGATCTGATGATGAATACGAGAAGTATTCGAAACGTTATGTTTTTTAAAGTAAAGATTCTGATACAAGATGTTCAGTATATCCCTGGTTTTCCTATTCATCTTAAAATTAAGATTCCCGAAGGGAACATCGATCATAAATATATATATATATATATATATATATATATATATATATATATATATATATATATACATATATATATATATATATATATATATATATATATATATATATATATATATATATATTAGGATATGGAAATTATATCTCTGGCGTTTAATTAAACCATACATTATTGTGATCAACACACGATTCTGTTCATTATGGAGTGAACACATCACGTCTTGCTTAAATATTCATATAAAACGACTATATAAGAAATCATACGTTAATTCAATTAAATAAATTACAGTTCTCTATCATGAGGTTATCTTAAGATGATTTCGGGGCTTTAGTGTCCCCGCGGCCCGGTCCTCGACCAGGCCTCCACCCCCGGAAGCAGCCCGTGACAGCTGACTAACACCCAGGTATCTAGTTTACTGCTAGGTAACAGGGGCATGGGGTGAAAGAAACTCTGCCCATTGTTTCTCGCCGGCGCCTGGGATCGAACCCATGACCACAGGATCACAAGTCCCGCGTGCTGTCTGCTCGGCCGACCGGCTCCCTAAAGTAAAACTCCCTAAAGTCTATCAGTACTTTTGTAAAATATTTTTCAAACGCGGAAAATATATATTAAAATTCTAGCTGAACACAGCCACGTGTTGCTATGGCTCAGCAACGCGTGTGCATTGGTAAGCTGCAGCAACCTTTCTCTGTCTCCCAGTCCTCTTCATCCCCCCACCTCCACCCTCCCCTCGTCATCCCAACCATTCCTCACTCCCCCGTTCCCTCATCCTCCCAACCATTCCCCACTTCCCTGACCCCTCGTCCTCCCCACCATTACCCCCCACCCGATTCCATTGTCCATCCCACCATCCCCCACTCCAGCATCCCCTCGTCCTCTAAACCATTCCCCACTCCACCGTCCCTCGTCCTCCCCACCATCTCCCACTTCCCCGTCCCCTCGTCCTCCCCATTATTTCTCCCACCCCTGCTCCCTCGTCCTTACCCTGTCCCTTTGTCCTCCACACCATTACCCCCTTCCCCTGTCTCCTCCTTCTTCCCACAATCCCCTACTCCCTCATCCGATGCATTCGCAAATGATCTGATGTTCCCATCAGGAAATTGGGAACATCAAATGATCTGATGTTCCCTTTACTGAAATATAAGAAACAAAATAAAAAACGAAATGAAATAAATAAAAAATAACAAAATAGAATATACTAATGAAATGAAAGGTATGGTAATCAGCTCAACACAGCTCAATTCCAACGCAATGTTACACAAAATAATTAAATTAATTAAAAATAAATCGAAATCTATGAAAATTCAATTTATCAATGAAATCGTAAACATTGAAATGGAATCGTAACATATTTAGAACAGCGTGTTATGCTCTTCTGTGCAAAAGATGATGCTATTTCTTAAAAAAAAGAATGTTTTTACCTGTCACAGGTGTGGCATGTATTCTTATACTCACAAAATGAACGGTAAGGTAAACAACACAGCTCAATTCCAATGTAATGTCACATAAAATAAATAAATAAAATTAAAAATAAATATAAATCTATGAAAAATTAATTTGGCAATGCAATCAGAAACACTGAAATGGAATTGTAACATATTTAGTATAGTGAGTGTTGCTCTTTCGAGCAACAGATGGCGCTATTTAAAAAAAAAAACGTTTTTTCCTGTCACAGGTGAGGCATATATATAGTTGGTATATAAAAACATGCGCCTATTCGAATGCAACGTTGTGTCAAAATTTCAAAGCAATCGGTTTTGAGGTTTCGAAGATTTCCCTCACATGAAAAACACAGTTTTTTTTAAACATGTTTTTTTTCTCGTCAAAGACGCGACATCTATATAGTATCTATATAAAACCCGCTCAGATGAGAATGGAATGGTATGTGAAAATTTCAAAGCAATAAGTGAAGAATTTTCAGAGATTAGCCATTTTGAACAAACGAACATTTACATTTGTATTTATATAGATAAACAAAATTAATTGTATGCAGTTAATTTTTTTCTATTTGATTATGAAACGTGTATATTGATTACTTGCAGTTCATTGTTTGTTCTCGCACTTTGATACAAATTCTAGTAAGTAAAAAGGGGTAATAAATGTTGTTAAGGCCTTCACACAAGACAACGGAAAGAGTACTAAAGAAGAAAATATGAGAAGCATGGACAACTTAACTCACTTTGATCAAACTGATCAAAAAGATTTGACAAGGATATAATTTGATGAATTGACTATTTTAGTATCGAATTCTAAAAAAATATGTAATGACAAGGTCCATGTAAGCAATTCAGTGACACAATGAACTTATTTGACTGAATTTCGTGGAAACAGACAAATGAGCGCCTGGAATGGCGAGAAAGTGGCAGTTCCCAGGTGGTACCAGTGACGAAACCACATACATGTGGACCAGAATGTGTCGAACGTAATTCCGAAATCATTAGATACACTCCTTGACCTAATCTGGAATCGTTATAAAATAAATAACGCGTGATGGAAGGATTAATATGGATGGCTTGCAGTGCTAATTAGGTCCCTAAACTAGTTGAAAACACGGTTAATGAATTCATCCTTCAATGGGAAGGATGCAGCTCACTCCCTTGCTTCGGGACAGTGAGCACCAAGCTGGACCACAACTTTTCAGGAAGATCTAGAGTGAATATACAATTAACTACATGTTTCTGGAGGAACTTCATCCACTGACAGGAAAGCACAGCTGGTGTTTTACTTGTCAAGGACGTACACCATCCAATGTCACCTGGATCTAATTAGAGAGAATCTTTGATCTGCAAAATGACCCAAAGTTTTAACTTGGACTTGAGCCTTCACACTCCAGCTCTCCGGTATGAGGTGAGCAGCACTCAGACTCACCCTTCAGAGATAGTCAACCTTTGATGAGGTTGAGTGTCAACCTCAGTCACTCTCGAGGGTCCTCAGTTACATGCTCACCCCAATACTGCTAATTCCAACGGAAGTACTGAAGAATTGGTTTCCTGAATTAAGTGACCCGTTTAACACTGGTCACAATACTCGTGTAAGTGTATCATTTAAGCTTACATTTTATTATTTAAAATTTACACAATACCTGTGTAAGTTTATTATATAAACAAAATGATGAAACCTGCTTCTTTTTTCAAGGAACTGTTAAACAATGTTCAAGACAATGTTAAACAGCACCTTGATGACCAAACCACACATCAGAAAATTCAGAAACGAAGACATTTCGGTGAGCCCCGGACCACTACCAAGTCCGGTAATCGAAGTGGAGTGAAAGAGACATAAATAAGGCAAGAAAGTGAGACGCAAAGTAAGAAGCATGTAAGAGAAAGCAATATGTAAGGGCAAGATGAAAGGTAAGAATACAAATAATATGAAAGGTAAGAAAATTACTTTGAAAGGTATGAGTAAGATGAAGGTAAGATTTAGGATGAAGGTAAGAATAAGATGAAAGGAAAGAATAAGATAAAATGATACAATGAGAGAATCGGATATAGTATGGGTGGATAAGAAGTTATTATAAAAAAATTCAAACTGCAAGAGGTCAAATGGTAAATAGATAAAACTTAATAACACACGAGATGGAAGGAAAAGAGTGGACAGAGGGCGGCAAAGCTTAAGTCAGATCACGTGGGTCAAAAAGATGAGAACATTTAAGTATGTACTGTGAAAAAATCAACACTAAACAAGCCAGAACTAAGGTTCGTTTTGGGTACGTTGTGTATCAGAGCAGAGTCGACAAGATAGCGTCTGGGAAGTGAGAAGGCAGAAAAGATTATGTTAGAAG
>NC_091173.1:43219029-43279029 GCF_040958095.1 Procambarus clarkii
GCATCCTTGCTTCCTGCCCGGTATCGAAGGAATTCGAAGAAATCTACAGCCTCTAGGAAACAAATTTCCCTTCATTTCCTTCTAAGCGGGAAGCGTACTTTTAATCCCCATGGCCAAAACTTTAGGGGCTAGAAGGGAGCTGTTTGATTCCCCCCTTAGAGCAAAATTATATATGACGAAAGGAAGTGCTTTATAAATGATCCAAAAAATAAAAAAATATTCCCTGGGGCTAGAGATGATCGTCGTTTTTTTTAAAACAACCCTGCTCCTACGCCAGTGCGTCGAAAAAAGCAAATCTGCACGGTCGTAGGAACCATTTCTACTACTACCATATTCCAATACTTATTTATAGGTCACTACTAAATAGTGACTGTGTGTGTGTGTGTGTGTGAGTGTGTACTCACCTAGTTGTGTTTGCGGGGGTTGAGCTCTGGCTCTTTGGTCCCGCCTCTCAACTGTCAATCAACTGGTGTACAGATTCGTGAGCCTACTGGGCTCTATCATATCTACATTTGTAACTGTGTATGGAGTCAGCCTCCACCACATCACTTCCTAGTGCATTCCATTTATTAAGTACTCTGACACTAAAAAAATTCTTTCTAACGTCTCTGTGGCTCATCTGGGTACTAAGTTTCCAACTGTGTCCCCTTATTCGTGTCCCACCCGTGCTGAAGAGTTTGTCTTTGACAGGGTGTCCACCCTGTCAATTCCCCTGAGAATTTTGTAGGTGGTTATCATGTCTCCCCTTACTCTTCAGTTTTCCAGGGACGTGAAGTTCAGCTCCTTTAGCCTTTCCTCTTAGCTCATTCCTCTCAGTTCCGGGACGAGTCTGGTGGCATACCGCTGAATCTTCTCTAACTTTGTCATGTGTTTAACTAGGAATGAACTCCAGGCCGGAGCTGCATACTCCAGGATTGGTCTGACATAAGTGGTATACAGGGTCCTGAACGATTCCTTACACAAGTTTCTAAAGGCAGTTCTTATGTTGGCCAGTCTAGCATATGCCGGTGATGATATCCTTTTGATGTTGGCCTCTGGGGACAGGTTCGGTGTGATATCCACCTCCAGATTTTTCTGTGTGTGTGTGTTTGTACAATAGTCACAGACTAAGAAAATTTTAATGCAAATACATTGCATTACTTCTGATTTCAGCTAAGGATTTACTATCAACTTTGATCTATGATAACGACAGGGGCAATGTGCTCCTAAATTGAAGTTTAATTATCCAACAAAGGCTGTCTCTCTCTCTCTCTCTCTCTCTCTCTCTCTCTCTCTCTCTCTCTCTCTCTCTCTCTCTCTCTCTCTCTCTCTCTCTCTCTCTCTCTCTCTCTCTCTCTCTCTCTCTCTCTCTCTCTCTCTGCGTGAGAGAGGGAGAGGGAGAGAAAGAGAGAGAGAGAGAGAGAGAGAGAGAGAGAGAGAGAGAGAGAGAGAGAGAAACAGACATAAAGAATGAAAAATAAAGAATGAGACTCAAAGAATGACAAACAAACTGACTGACGCAAAAACAGCGACATACAAGAAAACAAAGACTGAAAATTTAAGGAAATATAGGGATAAATAAAGCAATGATAAAGAGATAACCGGAGAGAGCTGAACATGCGAGAGATCTTGCAAGAAAATGTATGGCAATCCGGCATGGCAGAGTGCACATAATTGCCTTGTGTGCGTTTCACTACTCGTATGATAATTATGTCTTTGTTGGGGCTCATTAGGAACAACTGAGTGGTCTTAAATGTGACACTCCGTGAGTGGAAACAAGTCAACACCTTTGTTATCTAGTTCTTGGTGTCTGTACTGGTGGGGGGTGAGCTATGATTAGGTATTCATCTTCCTTTTAAGTGTTTCATAGAATATAATATAGTTTCCTATTGTGATGGTTGAAACTACCGTCTACCATTGATATATTGTTCGACTACCTTGCGATGATTTCGGGGCTCAACGTCCCCGCGGTCCAGTCTTCGACCAGCTACTCTACAACAAATGTAAACACTCTCTGAGAAGGACGGTGATGGAATCTGTTATTGGGTAAATAAATGCGCATGTATGTGTTTACCCACGACAATGGTTCGATTCCCGGCTACCTTCACTTTTTCTCCAGGACATATCAAACTATTGTGATTCCCTTGTGTGTTTACATATTAATTTTTCGTTTGCTTACGACACCAGTGTTGACGCAGGCTGTACCAGTGACCAGTGTTGACGCAGAGTGTACCAGTGACCTGTGTTGACGCAGGGTGTACCAGTGACCTGTGTTGACGCAGGGTGGACCAGTGACCTGTGTTGACGCAGGGTGGACCAGTGACCTGTGTTGACGCAGACTGTACCAGTGACCAGTGTTGACACAGGGTGTACCAGTGACCAGTGTTGACGCAGGGTGTACCAGTGACCTGTGTTGACGCAGGGTGTACCAGTGACCTGTGTTGACGCAGGGTGGACCAGTGACCTGTGTTGACGCAGGCTGTACCAGTGACCAGTGTTGACACAGGGTGTACCAGTGACCTGTGTTGACGCAGGGTGTACCAGTGACCTGTGTTGACGCAGGCTGTACCAGTGACCAGTGTTGACACAGGGTGTACCAGTGACCTGTGTTGACGCAGGGTGTACCAGTGACCTGTGTTGACGCAGGGTGTACCAGTGACCAGTGTTGACGCAGGGTGTACCAGTGACCTGTGTTGACGCAGGGTGTACCAGTGACCAGTGTTGACGCAGGGTGTACCAGTGACCAGTGTTGACGCAGGGTGTACCAGTGACCTGTGTTGACGCAGACTGTACCAGTGACCAGTGTTGACGCAGGCTGTACCAGTGACCTGTGTTGACGCAGGGTGGACCAGTGACCTGTGTTGACGCAGACTGTACCAGTGACCAGTGTTGACACAGGGTGTACCAGTGACCAGTGTTGACGCAGGGTGTACCAGTGACCTGTGTTGACGCAGGGTGTACCAGTGACCTGTGTTGACGCAGGGTGTACCAGTGACCAGTGTTGACGCAGGGTGTACCAGTGACCTGTGTTGACGCAGGCTGTACCAGTGACCAGTGTTGACACAGGCTGTACCAGTGACCTGTGTTGACGCAGGGTGTACCAGTGACCTGTGTTGACGCAAGGTGTACCAGTGACCAGTGTTGACGCAGACTGTACCAGTGACCTGTGTTGACGCAGGGTGTACCAGTGACCAGTGTTGACGCAGGCTGTACCAGTGACTAGTGTTGACGCAGGCTGTACCAGTGACCAGTGTTGACGCAGGCTGTACCAGTGACTAGTGTTGACGCAGGCTGTACCAGTGACCAGTGTTGACGCAGGCTGTACCAGTGACTAGTGTTGACGCAGGTTGTACCAGTGACCTGTGTTGACGCAGGGTATACCAGTGACCTGTGTTGACGCAGACTGTACCAGTGACCTGTGTTGACGCAGACTGTACCATTGACCGGTGTTGACGCAGGTTGTATCACTGACCTGTGTTGACGCAGGTAGTACCAGTGACCTGTGTTGACGCAGGTTGTATCACTGACCTGTGTTGACGCAGGCTGTACCAGTGACCAGTGTTGACGCAGGTTGTACCAGTGACCTGTGTTGACGCAGGTTGTATCACTGACCTGTGTTGACGCAGGCTGTACCAGTGACCAGTGTTGACGCAGGTTGTATCACTGACCTGTGTTGACGCAGGCTGTACCAGTGACCAGTGTTGACGCAAGTGGTACCAGTGACCAGTGTTGACGCAGGTTGTATCACTGACCTGTGTTGACGCAGGCTGTACCAGTGACCAGTGTTGACGCAAGTGGTACCAGTGACCAGTGTTGACGCAGGTTGTATCACTGACCTGTGTTGACGCAGGCTGTACCAGTGACCAGTGTTGACGCAGGTTGTATCACTGACCTGTGTTGACGCAGGCTGTACCAGTGACCAGTGTTGACGCAGGTTGTACCAGTGACCTGTGTTGACGCAGGTTGTATCACTGACCTGTGTTGACGCAGGCTGTACCAGTGACCAGTGTTGACGCAGGTTGTATCACTGACCTGTGTTGACGCAGGCTGTACCAGTGACCAGTGTTGACGCAGGTTGTATCACTGACCTGTGTTGACGCAGGCTGTACCTGTGACCAGTGTTGACGCAGGTTGTACAAGTGACCTGTGTTGACGCAGGTTGTACTGTTAATACTCAAATTGTATGACAGTTGAAACATAACCAATCACATGCGAGTAGGCCTCTGACGTCATGCAAGACAGAGTGGCACCAGCCGTGCCCCGGCAGGCCTCAGTATTCTCACAGACCCAGAGCAGGTGGGACCTCGGCTGGCAGTTATACTCCTTGTTGCCTCACTCAATAAAACTACTGAAGTGTCTACTGTGTATAACTACGTCCCCAGAAGGCAACGAATACTGGTAGTTGGGGTGTGATTCAGAACTAATTTTCTGAGCTTCGAAATCTCAAGTGCCCGCATCTCATCACTGTGTCCAGCGCCTCTTGCCTCCTGCCATCCTGCCACCCATGCATCAATTATTGTGCCAGTCCGGGGTCCTGCTCTCAGCCACTACTCTAGGTCGACGATTTCAAAAGTAAGGCGCAATATTTGCAAGAGAGAACGAAATTTCCATCAGCGTAGGGAGAGGAATTCGCTGACAGCGTTTTTGAATTTCCCGCGCCATCTTGGGACCTGCATCACCCACCACCACATTCACCAACGCCGACAGCATCAAGTCTTGTGAGTGTTTCAAGCTGCTGCAATCGTCGTCTGTCATCGTCGCAAGTATCAACTGATCATTGTGTGTGTTGTACTGTTATTTAAGAGGAATTGGTGGAAAAAAAGAATTCAACCGTCTGACTAGCGTCGCCAGCTCCCCCTCATACCGGCACATTGCCTCCTCTCACCATCGCTACAGCCTTCTGCTACACCATTCTACAGTGAACCTCTGTCTACACGCTTCCATAGCAACTGGCCTTCACTCGCCATTCGATGATATAATTATTGTCACGCCCTCAACATCACACACATTCCTAGTGTGGGGTCCCCCGAGCTTCGCGCCACTGCCGCCATCAGCGCTGCCTGTTGCTTCAGATGTAAACAAACCGTGCATGTGCCTCTTCACACGCCTTGTCGCCATTTATTTCGTGTTGGCTATGGTCATATTAGCTTGGCCGCAGCCCTGAGTTAAGTAACTAAGAGCCAAGACTTCGTTTGCTATGGTTTAACGTAAATATATCCACAATATTTCATGAATTAACCATTAAGTGACTTTTTAAATATTGAAGCTGGCTCAGTACTCCACTCCCACAGTTTCTTTGAGTCATTTTCAACATTCCTGCTTCTCACAGTAATTTCATTGAATATTAATTGTGCTACTAGAGTGTTATTGGTAAATTCAAGTACCAATGAAGTAAGAAATTATTGTTTTAGTAGCAGTTAAGGATTTGCACAATAGAAATTTTTTTTTAATTCCTCCAGGCCTTATTTTGAAATTTATTCTTTGAACATTTCCCATTATAATGTTACTATAGCAAGTTATATACATTCCTGTGTCCAGTTTCTGTGCTACACCAATTTTTCTTGCATTGCCTCTTGTTGTGTTGAATCATTTTAATGAAATTTTGCAATTGCACTTTTTAGTTTTTATTCTAAATTGCTGTGCTTAGCCTGGTTTAATTATTTTACATGCTTCTAATTCCAGCCATATTCATACCAGACTGCTAATTTAACTCACAATGTTGCTTGTTCTTAATTATTTGTTGCCAAGTACAATTTAATAATTTTAATTCTGACATTTCATATATAACTTTATAAAACTTTCCCATCAGGAGACTCGAACCCTAGCCAGCACAGAATCCTCACAGCAACTGGCATAGCAGGTAAGCCTTTAACCCACTGCACCAAACTCAGACCCTTAAAAAGGATGGTAATTTCGGGGTATTTAAACCCCCCAAAGATCACCACCTCCCAACTGCAACTAGAGGTAGTGAGAGGTCACTCACGTTCTTTCATCAAGTACCTGTTAATATTGGAGATCACTGTGTCTATGCTTAATGCAAACTTGCCTAAAACACGCAAGTGAAGTTTTACAACATTAGAACACTTTTCCATCAGGAGACTCGAACCCTAGCCAGCACAGAAGCCTCACAGCAACTAAAAAAAGGCGTTTTAGGCAAGTTGTGCATTAAGCATAGACACAGTGATCTCCCATATTAACAGGGGCTTGATGAAAGAACGTGAGTGACCTCTCACTAGCTCTAGTTGCCCTTGGGAGGTGTTGGTCTTTGGGGGGTTTAAATACCCCAAAATTACCATCTTTTTGAGGGTCTGAGTTTGATGCAGTGGGTTAAAGGCTTACCTGCTATGCCAGTTGCTGTGAGGCATCTGTGCTGGCTAGGGTTCGAATCTCCAGATAGGAAAGTGTTCTCAAGTTGTAAAACTTCACTTGCGTGTTTTAGGCAAGTTAGTGCATCATCAGAGATATATATATATATATATATATATATATATATATATATATATATATATATATAATATATATATATATATATATATATATATATATATGTGTGTGTGTGTGTGTGTGTGTGTGTGTGTGTGTGTGTGTGTGTGTGTGTGTGTGTGTGTGTGTGTGTGTGTGTGTGTGTGTGGATTATACCACAATCTCCCTTATTCGTAAATTATTTTACTTTTACTTCGTATTTCTGAACAGACAGACGAACTAATAGATAGGAAGACATGTAAACAGGTAAACAGATAGCCTGATTGAGATACCCAGATAAATAAACAACCAAACAGGCAAATAATCTGGCACACAGATAATTTGACTTAACTAGACAGACAGATTTCAAGATAGATAGTCAAACTGACAGACAACCATACAGACAGATAACTAAACAGGCTGATAACCACACACACACACATAGCTAACCAAACAAATAAATATTCAGACATGCAAACACACACACAAGCCCATGCAAATGTAATGTAATGAAGATAGGTGTTGGGAGCAGGAGAACAGATACAAGGTACCATCTGGGAGATGGTACCTTGTATGAAATTCTTCAAGAGATGAAATTCTTCAAGAGTCAGAGAGAGAGAAAAACTTGGGGGTTGATATCACACCAGACCTGTCCCCAACAGCCCATATCAAGAGAATAACATCAGCCGCATATGCCAGGCTGCCCAACATCAGAACGGAATTCAGAAACTTGTGTAAGGAATCATTCAGAAATTTGTATACCACCTACGTCAGACCAATCCTGAAGTATGCAACACCAGCATGGAGTCCTTATCTAGTCAAGGATAAGACTAAACTGGAAAAGGTTCAAGGGTTTGCCACCAGACTAGTACCTGAGCTGAGAGGTATGAGCTACGAGGAGAGTCTACGGGAATTAAGCCTCACTTCGTTGGAAGACAGAAGAGTTAGGGGGGACATGATCACCACATTCAAGATTCTGAAGGGAATTGATAGGGTAGATATAGACAGGCTATTTAACATAACAGGCACACGCACAAGGGGACACAGGTGGAAACTGAGTGCCCAAATGAGCCACAGACATATTAGAAAGAACTTTTTTAGTGTTAGAGTGGTTGACAAATGGAATGCATTAGGCAGTGATGTGGTGGAGGCTGACTCCATACACAGTTTCAAATGTAGATATGATAGAGGCCAATAGGCTCAGGAACCTGTACACCTGTTGATTGACGGTTGAGAGGCGGGACCAAAGAGCCAGAGCTCAACCCCCGCAAGCACAATTAGGTGAGTACAAAGAGCAGGAATTATCCTGTAAATTAAAGTTTAACATAATGGTCCTCACAGGAGCGTAATCCCAATTTAGCTCACTTCCAAGCACAGTATTTTTTAGGGTGGGGGGGGGGGCGTGTGTGGTCTGGTGTTGCTGTGCCAGAGTGGTGTAGCGAGCCACCAAGCCTCAATTAACATAAATGGTGCCAGCACCATCTTTCCTGAACCCAGACTCAGTAATTATGGGCTAATTTGAATACATTTACTCAACAATTAATTTTTTTAAACAAATTATCTGCAAGTCTAATTGGATCTTGTTTGAACGAAAAATAATAAGCATACTCTGATAACTATTTCTGTCATCTGTACGACTAATGCTAATGTTTCTTTGATGCTATTTTTTCATGTTTGGGTACTTTTTTGTTGTTGTTAGTTAGTCAATCCGAGGAACAATTATTTAAGAATATGCTGGTCAACCATCTTTACAAACAGAAAAGCGAAAAGACACAAATGGACAAAGGTAAAGGCAGATCTAAAATTCTCATATATAACAACCACCAAATTACCCCATCCACACAAAAACAAAAACTTGTTTCAAAAGCAATTTTCCAGGTAATTAAGTTGGGTGTATCTGGTGCCAAAACCCCGCCGGGTCAGAGCGAGCATTAATATTGCCCTGAGAGTCTGCAGCTTTCATTAATCAGATCACTCAGCGTTATGAAGCTGACCTCACCACAATATTACCAGAGTCTCTCCACTATGCACTGGTCATCACATCGTATTGCACAAAGATTCATTGCCTGATTTTAGAGATAATAAGGAAACATTAACAATGTTGGCAGCCATACAACCACACATACACACACACAAGGTGTGTGTGTATGTTCGAAGGTGGGTATGTGTGAAGGTTGGGCAGACTGCATTTTCTGGACTGCCAAAAAGCCTTTGATACAGTACCGCACATGAGGCTGCTGTTCAAACACGAGAGGCAGGCGAGAGTGAGCGGAAAAGGCCCAAGCATGGGTATGGAACTATTTAACAGGAAGGAGCTAAAGAGTTACGGTGAGGGGTGAGAAGTCTGACTGACGAACAGTAACGAGTGGAGTACCACAAGGATCGGTGCTGGAACCAATTCTATTTCTAATATATGTTAACGACATGTTTACAGGCGTAGTATCCTACATGTCGAAGTTCGCGGATGACGCAAAGTTGATGAGAAGAGTTGTGACAGATGAGGATTGTAAGATCCTCCAAGAGGAGTTGAACAGGTTGAAGAGATGGTCAGGGAAATGGCTACTGGAGTTCAACACGAACAAATGTAAAGTTATGGAAATGGGACTAGGCGATAGAAGACCAAAGGGACAGTACACAATGAAAGGGAACTGCCTACCTGTGACTACTCGAGAAAGAGACCTGGGCGTTAACGTAACAACTAATCTAACTCCTGAGGCACATATAAATAGGATATCTACTGCAGCGTACTCAACTCTGACAAAAGTTAGAACATCATTCAGAAACCTAAATAGGGAAGCATTTAGGGCGCTTTACACTGCCTATATGAGGCCAGTCTTAGATTATGCCTCCTCATCATGGAGTCCCCATCTGAAGAAGCATATAAGGAAATTGGAAAAGGTTCTGAGGTTAGCAACGAGACTCGTCCCAGAGTTACGAGGGATGGGGTATGAGAAGCGCCTGAGGGAACTATGCCTTACGACACTAGAAAGAAGAAGGGAGAGGGGGGACATGATAGGAATGTATAAAATACTCAGGGGGATTGACAGAGTGGACATAGACGAAATGTTCACAGGGAATAGTAACAGAAAGAGGGGACATGGGTGGAAGCTGGAAACTCAGATGAGTCACAGAGATGTTAGGAAGTTTTCTTTTAGCGTGAGAGTAGTGGGAAAATGGAATGCACTTAAGGAACAGGTTGTGGAAGCAAATACTATTCATAATTTTAAAACCAGGTATGATAGGGAAACAGGACCATAGTCATTGCTGTAAACAACCGATGCTCGAAAGGCGGGATCCAAGAGTCAATGCTCTATCATGCGGACAAAAATAGGTGAGTACAAATAGGTGAGTACACCCACACACCACGAGCGTAGCTCTCATCCTGTAACTTAACTTAGGTAATTACACACTCAGACACACACAAACCTAAACACAACATTAATGGACTGAAAGATTGCTACTAGGGGGGCCATCTCCAGTGTAATCACCCCATTAACATGCCTATGGTAATGAGTTTGACAGCGGGAGAGAGGAGCCAGCAAGCCACCACACAGTGTGGGAGAGGAAGCTCTTGGAGTCGACAAAGTAAAGGTATTTTGAGAGAAATAAAATTCTAGAGGACACGCATTAACAGCCTCACCTCTGCGACATGGAAAAATGGCTAACATCCAAGTTTTTTTTTCGAATTTTTGGAAGGAAATATTCATGACGGTTTACATGACGTACGTCAGACCAGTAATGGGATGTGCGGCTCTGGCGTAAAGTTCATATCTCATAAAGCACTTGAGGAAACTCGAGAAAGTTCTGAAATATACACCAATACATTTTCCAAATCTGAGACAATCAGGGCACGAGGAAAACTGAGGACTCTGGATCTTACTGCATGAAGCAAGAGACGGGAAATAAGTAACGATCGCCCCGAGTACGTCCATACGACGCATTAACAAAGTGACAATCGCCACGAGTACTTCCATGCGACGCATTGACAAACGTACATAACAACGATGTGTCACAGCTGAGGTATCTGAACATTAAGAAGTACTTATTTAACCTTTGAGCGACGAACAATTAATATTATCTTGATGCTGGCACAATCGTGACACAGCCCAAGACCAGCTACCCCGACCCGCAGCCTACACAGGCCAGAACACACACACAGTCTCGTGCAAGAGTGTAGACCCCATCCCCCTCCAGGGTCTACACAAACACGCACCCAGGTCTATATTCAGATCTGGCCCCTCGCGTAAACACTTAGACAATAAACCTGAATGCGGCAGAGGAAAACTTTGTAGCGTCATCTCTCACGGCGGTCCCAACCCTGCCAGTGTTGCCTCTGGACCTTACAAGTTCTGCGGCGGCTGCTGCTGGCGAACAGTTGGTCACCCTCAACTCCCTCTACTACAGCCAGGGACACTACATTACAGACCCTTTGTTCATAGAGATCACACTCACCACCTTCTTCCACTGTGTCAGCCATCTTCGTCATCCCTCCTCGGTCATGGACATTATTTAAATAAGTTCTAATGAGTCATACATACCTGTATTAACTTCGTGAATTGACCTCGTCTACTGGGTCAAAACACTACTATCAACCCTGGTCTCCTTGATCGTAGAGATCATTTCAATTCAATTTTAATAAGGTCAAAGACATCACCTTCACCCAGTTTTAAATTCGGCTCTTATGACCCTGTTAATTCATTATATATTGGACCAATAAGTCGACTCTGACGATGATAATATTTTGCAGCTATATTTATCCTTAACACATATAAACCCGGTCCATTGAGTCATGGAGAACTCTTTCAACCATGTCTGCTGTTCAGTTCACTTTAGTGTGCAGTCGTCTTTGGATCCATTGCATTCGTGTCAATATTGAAATTTAAATTTAAATTGAAATAAGTTTATTGATGTAAAATACACACAAAGGGATGAGGTAGCTCAAGCTATTCTCACCCCGTTCAGTACATCGTGTTAATACATACATAGACACACATCACAAACAATAAACATATTTCCAAACATTCTGAGAGATAAACATCTACATTTCTTCCTTTACACAAGTAGTATGGAATCAGACGTACACACAAATACTTTTATGACCTAGGTATACTGTATAGACAATTTACAAGAGACATGCAGATAATTCAACAAAAAATTAGTCTTGGGTGTCAATATTATATAGTGAATTTGTTGATGTTTTGCATCTTATTAATCGTAGAAGATTCCCGATTTATTAACGTTATTCTATCTCCTTCTCTGTCTTTGTCTCTCTCTCTCTCTCTCTCCTTCCCTCTCTCTCCTTCCCTCTCTCTCTCTCTCTCTCTCTCTCTCTCTCTCTCTCTCTCTCTCTCTCTCTCTCTCTCTCTCTCTCTCTCTCTCTCTCTCTCTCTCTCTCTCTCTCTCTCTCTCTCTCTCCACTCTGTTCTCATAGTCCCTTTCCGATGTTCATCTTATGTTAATGTAATCATTCCTAGCTCTGACGCTTCTGATCCTGTTGTCCTCTGTCCTTTGTCGTCTGTACTTCCTCCACTCCCGCCTGCTGGTAATTTTTCCTTCCTGACATTGTCAATTAAACCATGGTTTTTTTTATTTTCTCTTATTTTTTCCCTTTACTGTTGGTATAAATCTTTCTTCGGCCTCCTGGCATTTCTGTATGACTAGGTCCATCATATCTTGGACTGTTTTTCTTCTAATTTCTTCTTCCCACTGCACTTCTCCCAGATAGTCCCTTATCCTCCTGTAGTCCCCTTCCTTGTAGTCAACTCTTATTTTCCCAGATCTCTTGTCCCATGGTCACAAGTTTGAATTCCATCATGTAGTCAAAAACTAAAACACAATGGTCGCTGGCCCCTAGAGGTATTTCATGCTCCAATTTCTCGATGTCTTCTACGTTCTGGGTGAAAATCAGGTCTAATAGGCTCGGTGCATCTTCTCCTCTTTCCCTTGCGTCTTCCTTCACATGTTGTGTTGGGAAATTCCTGTCTATAGCATCTACTAATTCGCCCCCCTCCCCCCCCCCGTTTTCGTCCCCTCCATGGGGATTTCTTGATTCCCAATTTATCTCTCCATGATTTAGGTCCCCCATGACCAGCAGTTTCGCTCTCATTCTGTGAGCTAATGTTGCTGCCTTCTGCAGGTTATCTATGCATGCCTTGTTGCTGTCATCATACTCCTTCCTGGGTCTTCTACTGTTTGGTGGGAGATTGTAGATTACCAAGATCACAATCTTCCTCCCATCTGCTGTCAGAGTTCCATGTATGAAGCTCGTGCTCTCATTGGTAATCCGATTTCCCAGGTCATCAAACTTCCATTTCTGCTTTATTAGGAGTGCCACTCCCCCTCCCTGTCTCTGTGTCCTCTCTTTTCTTATCACCTGGTACCCCGCTGGAAAGATTGCATCTGAGATCATGTCATTTATTTTAGTTTCCACTATTGCAACCATGTCAAGATCTGCCTCACTCACTCTTTCTTTTATCTCTTCTGCTTTATTAGATACCCCATCAGCATTGGTGTACCAAACCTTGAGATTCTTCATGGAAACTCTTTTACTAGATTTTGCCCTTTTTCTGGGGGTTTGGCGGGTGCCTGGGGGGATCCGGTGGGTGTCTTGGGGAACCGGGGGTGTCTGGGGGGATCAGGGAGGTGTCTGGGGGATCCAAGGGGTGTCTAGGGGGATCGGGGAGTGTCTGGGGGGATCCGGGGGTGTCTGGGGGATCCGGGGGTGTCTGGGGGGATCGGGGGGGTGTCTGGGGGGATCCAGGGGGTGTTTGGGAGGATCCGGGGGTGTCTTGGGGGATCCGGGAGGTGACTGGGGGATCCGGGAGGTGACTGGGGGGATCCGGGGGGTGTCTGGGGGGATCCGGGGGTGTCTGGGGGATCCAAGGGGTGTCTAGGGGGATCCGGGGAGGGTCTGGGTGGATCCGGGGGTGTCTGGGGGATCCAAGGGGTGTCTAGGGGGATCCGGGGAGTGTCTGGGGGGATCCGGGGGGTGTCTGGGGGGATCCAGGGGGTGTCTAGGGGGAACCAGGGGGTGTCTGGGGGGATCCGGGGGGTGTCTGGGGGGATCCGGGGGGGTGTCTGGGGGGATGCGGGAGGTGTCTGGGGGATCCAAGGGGTGTCTAGGGGGATCAGAGGGGGTGTCTGGGGGGATCCCGGGGGTGTCTTGGGGATCCAGGAGGTGCCTGGGGGGATCCAGGGGGTGTCTGGAGGGATCCGGGGGGTGTCTGGGGGGATCCGGGGGGTGTCTAGGAGGATCCGGGGGTGTCTGGGGGGATCCGGGGGGGTGTCTGGGGGGATCCAGGGGTGTCTGGGGGATCCGGGGGGACGTTTGTGGGGATCCGGGGGTGTCTGGGGGGATCCAGGGGGTGTCTTGAGGGATCCGGGGGGGGGGGGTTTGTGGGGATCCGGGGGGTGTTTAGGGGGATCGGGGGATCCGAGGGGGTGTCTTGGGAGATCCGGGGGTAGGTGTGGGCATTGGAGCAGAAGGGGGGGAAGAAGGAAATGGAGGAAGAGGTTGGGGGGTCCCACAGTCCCTCCACTGGGGGGGGGTCATTTGCCCCCCTCGCAAGGGACGGCGTCACATGGAAGGAGAGGGGATGAGGAGGGGTGAGGGCTGGGCGGGTTTTGGGGGTTGAGGGGATGAGGGCTGGGCGGGTTTTGGGGGTTGAGAGGATGAGGGCTGGCCGGGTTTTGGGGGTTGAGGGGATGAGGGCTGGGCGGGTTTTGGGGGTTGAGGGGATGAGGGGGTCCATGGAATGTGGGATGAAGCAGATGGATTTGAATGCAGTGGGGTCAGAGGGGGCAGGGGAGGTGTTGTGTGTGTGTTTGTGTGTACTCACCTATTTGTATTCACCTATTTGTGCTTGCGGAAGTTGAGCTCTGGCTCTTTGGTCCCGCCTCTTAACTGTCAATCAACTGGTGTACAGGTTCCTGAGCCTATTGGGCTCTATCATATCTACACTTGAAACTGTGTATGGAATCAGCCTCCACCATATCACTTCCTAATGCATTTCATTTGTCAACTACTCTGACACTAAAAAAAATCTTTCTAATATTTCTGTGGCTCATTTGGGCACTCAGTTTCCACCTGTGTCCCCTAGTGCGTGTGCCCCTTGTATTAAATAGCCCGTCTTTATCTACCCTGTCAATTCCTCTGAGAATCTTGTACGTGGTGATCATATCCCCCCTAGCTCTTCTGTCTTCTAGCAACGTGAGGTTTAATTCCCGTAGTCGCTCCTCGTAGCTCATACCTCTCAGCCCGGGTACTAGTCTGGTGGCAAACCTTTGAACTTTTTCCAGTTTGCTCCTATGCTTCACTAGATATGGACTCCATGCTGGAGCTGCATACTCCAGGATTGGTCTGATATAGGTGGTATACAAAGTTCTGAATGATTCCTTGCACAAGTGTCTAAATGCCGTTCTTATGTTAGCCAACCTGGCATATGCCGCTGATGTTATTCTCTTGATATGGGCTTCAGGGGACAGGTCTGGCGTGATATCAACCCCCAGGTCTTTCTCTCTCGCTGACTCGTGTAGAATTTCATCCCCCAAATGATACCTTATAACTAGCCTTCTGCTCCCTACACCTATCTTCATTACATTACATTTGCTTAGGTTAAACTCTAACAACCATTTGTTTGACCATTCCTTTAGTTTGTCTAGGTTTTCTTGAAGCCTCAAGCAGTCGTCTGTCTTTATCCTTCTCATAATTTTGGCATCGTCAGCAAACATCGAGAGGAATGAGTCTGTACCATCCGGGAGATCGTTCACATATATCAGAAAGCGGATAGTAACTAGTACAGATTCCTGTGGGACTCCACTGGTGATTTTACGTCAATCTGTGGTCTCACCCCTCACTGTAACTCTTTACTTCCTATTCCTTAGGTATTTCCTTATCCAGTGGAGCACTTTACCAGTTACTCCTGCCTGTCTCTCCAGCTTATGTACCAGCCTCTTATGGGAGACTGTATCAAAGGCTTTCCGACAGTCCAAAAAAATGCAGTCTGCCCAGCCTTGTCTTTCTTGCGTAATCTTTGTCACCTGGTCGTAGAATTCTATGAAGCCAGTAAGGCAAGATTTACCCTCCCTGAACCCATGTTGGTGTTTTGTCACGAAGTCCCTTCTCTCCAGATGTGTTACTAGATTTTTCCTCACGATCTTCTCCGTCACTTTGCATGCACACACACATACATGTGTGTGTGTGTGTGTGTGTGTACTCACCTATATGTGCTTGCAGGATCGAGCATTGACTCTTGGATCCCGCCTATGTGTGTGTGTGTGTTTGTACTCACCTATTTGTGCTTGCGGGGGTTGAGCTTTGGCTCTTTGGTCCCGCCTCTCAACTGTCAATCAACTGGTGTACAGGTTCCTGAGCCTACTGGGCTCTATCATATCTACATTTCAAACTGTGTATGGAGTCAGCCTCCACCACATCACTGCCTAATGCATTCCATCCGTTAACTACTCTGACACTGAAAAAGTTCCTTCTAACGTCTCTGTGGCTCATGTGAGTACTCAGTTTCCACCTGTGTCCCCTTGTTCGCTGTGTCCCCTGTGTGTGTGTGTGTGTGTGTGTGTGTGTGTGTGTGTGTGTGTGTGTGTGTGTGTGTGTGTGTGTGTGTGTGTGTGTGTGTGTGTGTGTGTGTGTGTGTGTGTGTGTGTGTGTGAATGTGTGACTATACATGTAGGCTTATGTATATAAGTGAATGAATGTTTCTGCAATGTATTAGGCAAATATATGTATAGAACCTTTCAAGAGCTCTCCCGCGACTCTCAGGTATGGCTCTACACCTGACAGCTGCACGAAGCCCCAGAATTTATAATGCCTTTCTTTAGTGCTGAGTTCGAGGCCTTTCACCCGCGGGAGGGTTATTAAGGCCACCATTATTACTTACGTATAATTTATTCACTTTAATGACTAAAGTATACATAGCACTTATTAATTTTGTCTTGAACACAGACCAGAACTTAAACAAACTCATAGTGTATACAGTGATAAGAAAGCTATGCTTGTCGGTGTATATCTTAGCCTGATGTATGAGAAATAGAAGTATTGAAGAATGAATAGTATACATTTCCCATCTATGTCTTGCTGTGCGCCGAGAAACTTAAAGTAATATGTTTTAGACATTTATCTCGCACATTAATATAAATTAATGAATGTATTTACATCCTAATTAGCAGCGGAATTCGAATAAGCTAATTAAAAGAGTTATTATCCAAATATATATTTTGTATATCCTTATCATTGCTATTAAGTTAAGTTCAAATTAAAGCTGTAAGTAAGTTTGGGCAGATCTGAGGTAAGTGGTGAGCGGCACAGACGTCCCTCCTATTGTCAACTTAGGGGCAGACCACCTTAGGCCCAGGATCATCGTGCACACGTTGTTGTTGTTGTTTCAGGTTTAGCTACTCAGAACGAAGTGTCCATGTAGCACGGGCTATGGTGAGCCCGTAATTGACTTCGGTTATTCGCGATAACCTTGTAACTGTGATATTTGGGTTAATGTTTTAAATGGAGGTGGGGATTCCTCCGTTTTCCCGGTTTATTTCTCGCTTCTGTTTTAGTGCACTGGTTTTAGTCTTGTTTTAATAACATTATCTTGATGGCGAATGCAGAATGCTCACTAGTGAGTCCCATTCCTCAACGGCATTTCTAATCATCGTAGTCGCGGTGTAATGTGTATCTAATGCAGCTGCTGTCGTTGGATTAATGTTGAGTTTGATGCGCAGGGCTTCAGTAGCTTCACATTCCAGTAAGTAGTACAATAGCGGCGCCTCTGCTTCTGTTTCACAGATATGACACTCTTTAACTATTGGGTTCATTACCTCCCAGCAGCACTTGTAACCAAGTCTGAGTCTGTGTATGGCTACTGCAATGTCTCTGGATATATTTTTGTCAGGCTTGAAAGAGGAGTAACCAGTGGCTTGTTCGTACCATATCCCAGTGGATCTTCCTTCCGCTACTTTGGTTCTGTGGCGACTATTGATAGTTAGTATTTTCTTCTTGATTTACTCCTTAATCTGTGAAAAACCTGAAGGTATTTGAACATGTACAACAGGTAGAGCAGTGGCAGTTTTTGCTAGTGAGTCTGCCTTTTCATTACCATCTCTGCCAATGTGACTTGGTATCCAATTTAGGGTGATTGACAGCCCTAGATTATGGGCTTCTTTTCCGATATGTTGGATTTCTGTGAGGAGTTGTATATTATCTTTGTACTGACTGGATAACAATGCATGGATCGAAGATTTAGAGTCGGTATGAATGATGACATCATGTAAATTATTCTCAATTGTATAGTTTATTGCCTCCTTCAGGGCATATAATTCTGTTTGCAATGTTGAGCACCCACTATTCATGCTCCAGTAAGCTTCATGGTTGGTAGTGTAAACTGCTGCCCCAGCAGAACCTCTTTCTTGATCAACTGATCCGTCTGTTAAGATGTGAGTCGTTGTAGGTCTTGAAATGGTTTCTATTTATTGTTCTGTGACTGCTTCAAGCCTCTGCGAGTCACATGCTGATTTTTTAACTGGTAATCCTTTAATGATTATCTCTAGACTCGATTCTTCCCATGGAGGAGGCTGCCGAAAGTGTTGATATGGTCTATCTTCTCCTTTGTTTTTGTTGGTCCATTTCAAGTCCACGTTCTCTAGAATCTTGACCAGATTATCACTTGTTCTATATTGAAGGTTTTTCCTGAAGCGATCTCTGTATGCTGTCTTTAATTGACAGTCTGGCGGTGGTTCCAACAAGTTTTGCTGTTATGGTGACTATCCTTCATTTGATCCTGTTTTCTAATGCTGGTAAGTTGGTTTCCAATCTTAGATTTTCGCTACGCATCCCTATAGGTGCTCCCAGCATTGTTCTGAAAGCATCATTTTGAGACACTTCCAGTTTCTCCCACTGGTTATCACTGAGGGATGTAAGAGCAGGAGCAGCATAGTCGATGAGTGACCTAACTGCTTGAACGTAGTACATTTTGAGTACTGGTAGAGATGCACCCTCTCTAAGACTGGTCAGGGAGTGCAAAGCTGAGTTTCTGGCTTTACAACGTTGCCAAAGATATTAAATTTCTTGAGTGAATTTCAACTGGTTGTCTATTATGATTCCTAAGTATTTAAAAGAGGTAACCCACTCAATTTCTTGTCCTTGTATTGCCAGTCTGATGTCTTTAGTTCTCATTTTAACGGCCATTGCTTTTGTTTTATTGCTGTTTATTTTCACTGCTATACGTTCCGCTTCCCTGCTGATAATATCTAGGCATTTTTGTGCATGGTTCCTTGCACCTTTGTCATTGATGATGACCACAAAGTCGTCTGCATAGTTAAGAAGTTTGGCTTTTGGTGACTTGAGCGTCATGAATTGCTCCATGAGACAGTTGAAGAGGAAGGGGCTTAGTATTTCTCCCTGCGGAGTTCCATTTTCCAGCCTCTTTGAGGTCGATGTTTTTTCTTGGAATTTGACTTTAGTTTCTCGGTTTAGCAGGCTTCCTTTGGCAAAGGTAAGAGCGTGTCCTTTGATTTCCTTATCCACAAGGCAGCACAGTGTAGCTGGAGCACTGGCTAACTCGAAGGCTTTTTCAAGGTCAAGAAAAATAAGGATTCCAGGTTTGTCATTGATTTGATCCAGCAAGGAGGTAAGGCATTCTGTGGTTCCAACACCTTTTCTGTAAGCAAACATGTTTTGGTGTAGTGGATTGGCTTTCCATTCAGTTCGATTAAGGGACATTCTTTCTGCAGTTTTGGCCAGACAGCTTGTTAATGAGATGGGTCTTGGATTTCCTGGGTCTTTAGGTTTTGGAATGGGAACTATAATTGCACTGTTCCAAGAGAGTGGTCGGGTTCTTGTCACCCATACTCTGTTGATGAGACTCAAGAAGGCTTCTTCGCCCTTTTCCCCATAGCTTGGCTAGCATGTTGTAAGTGATTTTGTCCTCGCCTGGAGCTGTATTTTTTTTTCTTTGTAGCACTTCTGAGTTCTTTCAAATTGAATGGTTGGACTGGTTCGTCAGGTAAGGCTAAAGCATCATCTATTTTTTCCGTCTTGCTGCTTGAAGTCTTTGTCGGTGAGTCAGAGTTGCTTGAGGAAGTTGAGTGGAACTGGCTCTTGAAGCAAATAGATTTGCTAACCTTTCTGCTTCGTGCTCTTGATGAACATGATGTGGCAAAGCAGGCGGCGGTTTTCCTTTGGCCTTGTTGATCTGCCTCCAGATGTCGCCCAAGGATGTATGCTGATTTAGCTTGGAACACCACTCGAGTCATTTTTCTTTTCTAATTTTTGCTGTTTGTTCGTGCCCATGATCTCGGACAGCTCTAAGAAGTCCTAGATTAGCTTCGGTTCTATCTTTTCTAAAATTCTTTCATGCACCATTTAGTCTGTTATGTAGTTCTTTGATCCTATCACAGTGATACCAATGGTCCTTGTGTTGTTGGGTAATTGTTTTCCTCTTGGGGATGGCGTGATTTGCTGCTCTATGTATTGCATTTACTAAATCTTTTTCCATTTCTTCGGTGTTGTCAGGAGGAAACTTCGTCCAATCTGCTGTGATAAAGTCCCATCCGGGCTCGGGAGCTCGAGGTCTGGGAGGTAGTTCTATATTAATACTTGTTTTTGTAGCAAAGTTGTCACTGGTCAGTACACGGTCAACTGACTAATGACACAACTCATATACTGGTGGAAACAAACGTGAGATCCAACTTTCCCCCACCAGTGTGGGTTGGTTCCGTCGAATTAAGCAGACTGATTTCAGGCACTTCATCCAAAAGGTGTTCAATATGTTTTCCGTTGGCGTCGGTTCTTGGTGAATCAAGTAGTAATTCACTATGAGCGTTGAAGTCGCCAGAGATGATAGTAGGTGTAGTGACTGCTATTTCAAAGATTACTGAGAGATCCATGTCGTGTTCTCCATGGCTCTTGTATACATTGAAGATGGACAGCGTTGAGTTCCTCATAGCGAGATTAACTCCCATAATTTTGACGTTCTCGCCACAGTTTGGCAGGTCTGTGATTGCCGTGGCATTGATACGATTTCTTACTAGAATTGAAATGCCTCTGGTGCCACCTTGTGCCATAGGGCAGTGGAAACCTTGATATCCTGGGATATTGATATTTCTTTCAGTCCTGGTGAGTGTTTCTTGAAGTAGAACAATATAAATGTTGTCCTTGAGAAGCACTGCTCTGAGTGTTTGTGCCTTGTTTTTGAATCCTTGAATATTCCATTGTATAATCTTGAGATTGTCCATTATTCTGTTATAGTGGAATCATTGAGTCCATGGTAGTTTTTACAGTGCTGATTTTACCAACGGCTTGTGTCTTCTTGGCTGGAGTGGAGACTTTATTCTTGGTGGGTGAGGAGACTCTTGGTTGGGTTGAAGCATCTTTGCTACATCCAGCTACTGGGGCATTTGATGATGTAGGGATCATCATTTCTGCTTGGGAGGTCTTGGAGGCAATAACAGGTATATTCGTTTTGCTGCCCTGATCTATTCTGTTGCTGTTGCCTTGTGGAGTAGTACTTTGTTTTCTCCAATTATTGGAGGCCCTGTTCTTGCTCAGACTAGAAAGAATTGGTGTGTTAGTCTGTTGCTGATCTTCATTTATTCGGACTTGCCGAGGAGTGCACCACTGGCTTTTTATCGAGGGTTTGGTCGATTGTGGTCAAGAAGTTGTGACTTTGGGTTGCTGGGTTGATCCGAAAGCTAGTATTCTTTTTACTTATTCTGGATATCGTTTGTTCCAGGCGTGATGTGTATCCCCGCAGTTTGGACATTTTGCTTTCGTTTGTTTACCTTCTTTATGCAGATTCTTGCATATGTCGGTGTTGTGGAGCTCGCTGTATACTCCACATTATTCCGGGCCTCTGCAGCTATCTTTTTGGTAGCCGAAGCGCTGACATCTGTAACATCGCATGGGTTCTGGATTGTACAGCCTTAGACTGAATTGACCATACATCCCAACATTCAGAGTGTTAATGCCAGGTCCTTTTATTGTTAAAAAGACCTGTCTTGTATCTACATTGTTGTGCTTACATCTTTCCGCCGTTGTGACATTTAGGCATTCTGAGAGTCTGTTAGCATAAACTTCAACCGGGAAATGTTGTACTATCGTTTTGGGGATTTTTTCCTCTGGTTTCAGTTCAATTAGGTCTTCCGTATTCCTGAGGTTTGTAATTATATCTGGATTAGCTGTGGATATGTTATATCTGCCTCAAATGTCAGGTTTTGCTCTAAGATCTGATCCTGGATGATCCTTTTCCAGTGCAGCAGTGTAAGCATAAGTGGGACCATCTACTGTTTTTCTGGGTTTGAAGATGTTCCTTGGCATTGGTTTGGGGGCTGCTCTTGAGTTCTGGTTGGCTTCTAAATTGGTTTCTTTGGGCGTTTCTTCGGTTCTTCTTCGTTTGTTTGTCTTTCAGTTTCCTACAATTTGCCACGGTGGTTCATTGAGGGTTGGGTCATCTTCAGCAATTTTCCTTACTCTTGCTACGAGATCGCTGTGTTCTTCTGACGTTAATAATTTCAGAAGGATGGTTAGGAAAGTCATATCCTGGGGAGACTATCCTGGGGGGACATGGTTGCACTGTGCTATAAGAGTAACTGAGGGAGTAACTGTAACTGTGTATTGCTACACTCAGTAGTTGGTTGAGCATGCAAAAGGTGCATAAGGGTTAATATAGTCTTGCTTAGGTGAACCGCAGCCAGGATAGCTGGCTGGTTTGGTTTGAGTGAGTGGTTGTGGTTGTGAGTGGTTGGTGAGCGGAGTGATGGTTTCACAAGAGGGTGGATGACCTGGCCGGAACCCACGAGTGGGTTAGGCGGCGGTCGGAGGGACCCCCATGCGCATACATGATATCCCTCCCTCTCCACGGCCTTGTTAGGAGCTTCCACTATAAATAGTTTTTTCCAACTATGCCGATGTCAAGTCACCAATCCTGCCACTTAGGCAGCTTGTTGTTTTGCCATCAGCTTTAGTGCTTTTTAATGATATACTGTGCACCTCTCCCTCTGTGTGCCGTGTCCCATATAAGAAAAACGAAATACAAGAGAATTTTCCATTTTGTGTATGTTATTTTTGTGTTATTATTGTGTTTTATCATTATCATCTTAACTCTTGTGGGTTGTGATGAGATCTGCCATTTATGTGTATTTTAGTTTGTGTTTGATAGGGTATTAGGTATGCTTAGGGGCGCCTTCTCGCCATGCCCTGTGGCTGGGGGGATTGGTGCCCTGAAGCTACATAAACACTCTATACCACCTCCCCCCCCCCAAGTGGCAAGGGGAGTTAGGGGACAACAATAGTGTTTAAGAAGAGTTACATCTTTAGGGTAGATATTCTACCGATCCTACTGTTTAGATAGTCCTTTTTATAACCGCTACTGGACCATCACACATACATAGAAGTAATGGACAATTAGATAGTAGAATTTGGTACTATTGGCTTTATAGATTCTCCAAAAATAAAGCTTAACACGAAACTTATATATTACAATACCTTGTAGAGCACATATATGAATTATATTTGGCTTCACAAAGCCTGTATTAGGCCTAGAAAGGTTAGGCTAGGTTAAGATTTCTTCGCAATATCAGTACCAAAATTTGTTCAGGATTGTCCAAATGTTTAGTAGTACCGATTTCTTAATTTCTAATTGCGTGTCACGTCAGTATATGAAGGATGGCCTCATCGTTACTATAAGTTCTACCAGAACAGGAGGCTGGGCTCTCATATACGTGATCACAATATATGAGATGTGTACTGGAGCGTTGTGGTATGTGGCGCCTTCCTTAATGGTGGTGGTTAGTGTGGGATGTGGTGAGGTGCAGGAGATGTGATCTTCTGACCTGGAAGTGATGAGTATGTGTGACCTGGGAGTGATGGTGATGTGCTGATCTCGGAGTGATGGTGATGTTCTGATCTGGGAGTAATGGTGATGTGCTGATCTGGGAGTGATGGTGATGTTCTGATCTGGGAGTAATGGTGATGTGCTGATCTGGGAGTGATGGTGATGTTCTGATCTGGGAGTAATGGTGATGTGCTGATCTGGGAGTGATGGTGATGTGATGATCTGGGAGTAATGGTGATGTGCTGATCTGGGAGTGATGGTGATGTTTTGATCTGGGAGTAATGGTGATGTGCTGATCTGGGAGTGATGGTGATGTTCTGATCTGGGAGTAATGGTGATGTGCTGATCTGGGAGTGATGGTGATGTGATGATCTGGGAGTAATGGTGATGTGCTGATCTGGGAGTGATGGTGATGTTCTGATCTGGGAGTAATGGTGATGTGCTGATCTGGGAGTGATGGTGATGTGATGATCTGGGAGTAATGGTGATGTGCTGATCTGGGAGTGATGGTGATGTTCTGATCTGGGAGTAATGGTGATGTGCTGATCTGGGAGTGATGGTGATGTGATGATCTGGGAGTGATGGTGATGTGCTGATCTCGGAGTGATGGTGATGTTCTGATCTGGGAGTAATGGTGATGTGCTGATCTGGGAGTGATGGTGATGTGATGATCTGGGAGTAATGGTGATGTGCTGATCTGGGAGTGATGGTGATGTGCTTATCTGGGAGTGATGGTGATGTGCTGATCTCGGAGTGATGGTGATGTTCTGATCTGGGAGTAATGGTGATGTGCTGATCTGGGAGTGATGGTGATGTGATGATCTGGGAGTGATGGTGATGTACTGATCTGGGAGTGATGGTGATGTGCTGATCTGGGAGTGATGGGGATGTAGTGAGCTGGTAATCGATATATATATATATATATATATATATATATATATATATATATATATATATATATATATATATATATATATATATATATATATATATATATATATATATATATAACTGAAAACTCACACCCCAGAAGTGACTCGAACCCATACTCCCAGGAGCAACGCAACTGGTATGTACAAGACGCCTTAATCCACTTGACCATCACGACCGGACATAATGAGGTGATAGCCGAAGCTATTTGAACCACGCCACCGCCGGCACTCGGATGGTAATCTTGGGCATAGCATTTTACCAAATCACCTCATTCTTTGGGGCACACGTGAGGAACACAAATGCGAACAAGCCTGAATGGTACCCAGGACAATATGCAACTGAAAACTCACACCCCCAGAAGTGACTCGAACCCATACTCCCAGGAGCAACGCAACTGGTATGTACAAGACGCCTTAATCCACTTGTCCTGGGGACCATTCAGGCTTGTTCGCATTTGTGTTCCTCACGTGTGCCCCAAAGAATGAGGTGATTTGGTAAAATGCTATGCCCAAGATTACCATCCGAGTGCCGGCGGTGGGGTGGTTCAATAGTATGGGTTCAAATAGCTTCGGCTATCACCTCATTATATCCGGTCGTGATGGTCAAGTGGATTAAGGCGTCTTGTACATACCAGTTGCGTTGCTCCTGGGAGTATGGGTTCGAGTCACTTCTGGGGTATGAGTTTTCAGTTATATATATATATATATATATATATATATATATATATATATATATATATATATATATATATATATATATATATATATATATATATATATATATATATATATATATATATATATATATATTATATATATATATATATATATATATATGCGAACAAGCCTGAATGGTCCCCAGGACAATATGCAACTGAAAACTCACACCCCAGAAGTGACTCGAACCCATACTCCCAGATGCCACGCAACTGGTATGTACAAGACGCCTTAATCCACTTGACCATCACGACCGGACATAATGAGGTGATAGCCGAGGCTATTTGAACCACCCCACCGCCGGCACTCGGATAGTAATCTTGGGCATAGCATTTTACCAAATCACCTCATTCTTTGGGGCACACGTGAGGAACACAAATGCGAACAAGCCTGAATGGTCCCCAGGACAATATGCAACTGAAAACTCACACCCCAGAAGTGACTCGAACCCATACTCCCAGATGCCACGCAACTGGTATGTACAAGACGCCTTAATCCACTTGACCATCACGACCGGACATAATGAGGTGATAGCCGAGGCTATTTGAACCACCCCACCGCCGGCACTCGGATAGTAATCTTGGGCATAGCATTTTACCAAATCACCTCATTCTTTGGGGCACACGTGAGGAACACAAATGCGAACAAGCCTGAATGGTCCCCAGGACAATATGCAACTGAAAACTCACACCCCAGAAGTGACTCGAACCCATACTCCCAGATGCCACGCAACTGGTATGTACAAGACGCCTTAATCCACTTGACCATCACGACCGGACATAATGAGGTGATAGCCGAGGCTATTTGAACCACCCCACCGCCGGCACTCGGATAGTAATCTTGGGCATAGCATTTTACCAAATCACCTCATTCTTTGGGGCACACGTGAGGAACACAAATGCGAACAAGCCTGAATGGTCCCCAGGACAATATGCAACTGAAAACTCACACCCCAGAAGTGACTCGAACCCATACTCCCAGATGCCACGCAACTGGTATGTACAAGACGCCTTAATCCACTTGACCATCACGACCGGACATAATGAGGTGATAGCCGAGGCTATTTGAACCACCCCACCGCCGGCACTCGGATAGTAATCTTGGGCATAGCATTTTACCAAATCACCTCATTCTTTGGGGCACACGTGAGGAACACAAATGCGAACAAGCCTGAATGGTCCCCAGGACAATATGCAACTGAAAACTCACACCCCAGAAGTGACTCGAACCCATACTCCCAGATGCCACGCAACTGGTATGTACAAGACGCCTTAATCCACTTGACCATCACGACCGGACATAATGAGGTGATAGCCGAGGCTATTTGAACCACCCCACCGCCGGCACTCGGATAGTAATCTTGGGCATAGCATTTTACCAAATCACCTCATTCTTTGGGGCACACGTGAGGAACACAAATGCGAACAAGCCTGAATGGTCCCCAGGACAATATGCAACTGAAAACTCACACCCCAGAAGTGACTCGAACCCATACTCCCAGATGCCACGCAACTGGTATGTACAAGACGCCTTAATCCACTTGACCATCACGACCGGACATAATGAGGTGATAGCCGAGGCTATTTGAACCACCCCACCGCCGGCACTCGGATAGTAATCTTGGGCATAGCATTTTACCAAATCACCTCATTCTTTGGGGCACACGTGAGGAACACAAATGCGAACAAGCCTGAATGGTCCCCAGGACAATATGCAACTGAAAACTCACACCCCAGAAGTGACTCGAACCCATACTCCCAGATGCCACGCAACTGGTATGTACAAGACGCCTTAATCCACTTGACCATCACGACCGGACATAATGAGGTGATAGCCGAGGCTATTTGAACCACCCCACCGCCGGCACTCGGATAGTAATCTTGGGCATAGCATTTTACCAAATCACCTCATTCTTTGGGGCACACGTGAGGAACACAAATGCGAACAAGCCTGAATGGTCCCCAGGACAATATGCAACTGAAAACTCACACCCCAGAAGTGACTCGAACCCATACTCCCAGATGCCACGCAACTGGTATGTACAAGACGCCTTAATCCACTTGACCATCACGACCGGACATAATGAGGTGATAGCCGAGGCTATTTGAACCACCCCACCGCCGGCACTCGGATAGTAATCTTGGACATAGCATTTTACCAAATCACCTCATTCTTTGGGGCACACGTGAGGAACACAAATGCGAACAAGCCTGAATGGTCCCCAGGACAATATGCAACTGAAAACTCACACCCCAGAAGTGACTCGAACCCATACTCCCAGATGCCACGCAACTGGTATGTACAAGACGCCTTAATCCACTTGACCATCACGACCGGACATAATGAGGTGATAGCCGAGGCTATTTGAACCACCCCACCGCCGGCACTCGGATAGTAATCTTGGACATAGCATTTTACCAAATCACCTCATTCTTTGGGGCACACGTGAGGAACACAAATGCGAACAAGCCTGAATGGTCCCCAGGACAATATGCAACTGAAAACTCACACCCCAGAAGTGACTCGAACCCATACTCCCAGATGCCACGCAACTGGTATGTACAAGACGCCTTAATCCACTTGACCATCACGACCGGACATAATGAGGTGATAGCCGAGGCTATTTGAACCACCCCACCGCCGGCACTCGGATAGTAATCTTGGGCATAGCATTTTACCAAATCACCTCATTCTTTGGGGCACACGTGAGGAACACAAATGCGAACAAGCCTGAATGGTCACCAGGACAATATGCAACTGAAAACTCACACCCCAGAAGTGACTCGAACCCATACTCCCAGATGCCACGCAACTGGTATGTACAAGACGCCTTAATCCACTTGACCATCACGACCGGACATAATGAGGTGATAGCCGAGGCTATTTGATCACCTATCACCTCATTATGTCCGGTCGTGATGGTCAAGTGGATTAAGGCGTCTTGTACATACCAGTTGCGTGGCATCTGGGAGTATGGGTTCGAGTCACTTCTGGGGTGTGAGTTTTCAGTTGCATATTGTCCTGGGGACCATTCAGGCTTGTTCGCATTTGTGTTCCTCACGTGTGCCCCAAAGAATGAGGTGATTTGGTAAAATGCTATGCCCAAGATTACTATCCGAGTGCCGGCGGTGGGGTGGTTCAAATAGCCTCGGCTATCACCTCATTATGTCCGGTCGTGATGGTCAAGTGGATTAAGGCGTCTTGTACATACCAGTTGCGTGGCATCTGGGAGTATGGGTTCGAGTCACTTCTGGGGTGTGAGTTTTCAGTTGCATATTGTCCTGGGGACCATTCAGGCTTGTTCGCATTTGTGTTCCTCACGTGTGCCCCAAAGAATGAGGTGATTTGGTAAAATGCTATGCCCAAGATTACTATCCGAGTGCCGGCGGTGGGGTGGTTCAAATAGCCTCGGCTATCACCTCATTATGTCCGGTCGTGATGGTCAAGTGGATTAAGGCGTCTTGTACATACCAGTTGCGTGGCATCTGGGAGTATGGGTTCGAGTCACTTCTGGGGTGTGAGTTTTCAGTTGCATATTGTCCTGGGGACCATTCAGGCTTGTTCGCATTTGTGTTCCTCACGTGTGCCCCAAAGAATGAGGTGATTTGGTAAAATGCTATGCCCAAGATTACTATCCGAGTGCCGGCGGTGGGGTGGTTCAAATAGCCTCGGCTATCACCTCATTATGTCCGGTCGTGATGGTCAAGTGGATTAAGGCGTCTTGTACATACCAGTTGCGTGGCATCTGGGAGTATGGGTTCGAGTCACTTCTGGTGTGTGAGTTTTCAGTTGCATATTGTCCTGGGGACCATTCAGGCTTGTTCGCATTTGTGTTCCTCACGTGTGCCCCAAAGAATGAGGTGATTTGGTAAAATGCTATGCCCAAGATTACTATCCGAGTGCCGGCGGTGGGGTGGTTCAAATAGCCTCGGCTATCACCTCATTATGTCCGGTCGTGATGGTCAAGTGGATTAAGGCGTCTTGTACATACCAGTTGCGTGGCATCTGGGAGTATGGGTTCGAGTCACTTCTGGGGTGTGAGTTTTCAGTTGCATATTGTCCTGGGGACCATTCAGGCTTGTTCGCATTTGTGTTCCTCACGTGTGCCCCAAAGAATGAGGTGATTTGGTAAAATGCTATGCCCAAGATTACTATCCGAGTGCCGGCGGTGGGGTGGTTCAAATAGCCTCGGCTATCACCTCATTATGTCCGGTCGTGATGGTCAAGTGGATTAAGGCGTCTTGTACATACCAGTTGCGTGGCATCTGGGAGTATGGGTTCGAGTCACTTCTGGGGTGTGAGTTTTCAGTTGCATATTGTCCTGGGGACCATTCAGGCTTGTTCGCATTTGTGTTCCTCACGTGTGCCCCAAAGAATGAGGTGATTTGGTAAAATGCTATGCCCAAGATTACTATCCGAGTGCCGGCGGTGGGGTGGTTCAAATAGCCTCGGCTATCACCTCATTATGTCCGGTCGTGATGGTCAAGTGGATTAAGGCGTCTTGTACATACCAGTTGCGTGGCATCTGGGAGTATGGGTTCGAGTCACTTCTGGGGTGTGAGTTTTCAGTTGCATATTGTCCTGGGGACCATTCAGGCTTGTTCGCATTTGTGTTCCTCACGTGTGCCCCAAAGAATGAGGTGATTTGGTAAAATGCTATGCCCAAGATTACTATCCGAGTGCCGGCGGTGGGGTGGTTCAAATAGCCTCGGCTATCACCTCATTATGTCCGGTCGTGATGGTCAAGTGGATTAAGGCGTCTTGTACATACCAGTTGCGTGGCATCTGGGAGTATGGGTTCGAGTCACTTCTGGGGTGTGAGTTTTCAGTTGCATATTGTCCTGGGGACCATTCAGGCTTGTTCGCATTTGTGTTCCTCACGTGTGCCCCAAAGAATGAGGTGATTTGGTAAAATGCTATGCCCAAGATTACTATCCGAGTGCCGGCGGTGGGGTGGTTCAAATAGCCTCGGCTATCACCTCATTATGTCCGGTCGTGATGGTCAAGTGGATTAAGGCGTCTTGTACATACCAGTTGCGTGGCATCTGGGAGTATGGGTTCGAGTCACTTCTGGGGTGTGAGTTTTCAGTTGCATATTGTCCTGGGGACCATTCAGGCTTGTTCGCATTTGTGTTCCTCACGTATGCCCCAAAGAATGAGGTGATTTGGTAAAATGCTATGCCCAAGATTACTATCCGAGTGCCGGCGGTGGGGTGGTTCAAATAGCCTCGGCTATCACCTCATTATGTCCGGTCGTGATGGTCAAGTGGATTAAGGCGTCTTGTACATACCAGTTGCGTGGCATCTGGGAGTATGGGTTCGAGTCACTTCTGGGGTGTGAGTTTTCAGTTGCATATTGTCCTGGGGACCATTCAGGCTTGTTCGCATTTGTGTTCCTCACGTGTGCCCCAAAGAATGAGGTGATTTGGTAAAATGCTATGCCCAAGATTACTATCCGAGTGCCGGCGGTGGGGTGGTTCAAATAGCCTCGGCTATCACCTCATTATGTCCGGTCGTGATGGTCAAGTGGATTAAGGCGTCTTGTACATACCAGTTGCGTGGCATCTGGGAGTATGGGTTCGAGTCACTTCTGGGGTGTGAGTTTTCAGTTGCATATTGTCCTGGGGACCATTCAGGCTTGTTCGCATTTGTGTTCCTCACGTGTGCCCCAAAGAATGAGGTGATTTGGTAAAATGCTATGCCCAAGATTACTATCCGAGTGCCGGCGGTGGGGTGGTTCAAATAGCCTCGGCTATCACCTCATTATGTCCGGTCGTGATGGTCAAGTGGATTAAGGCGTCTTGTACATACCAGTTGCGTGGCATCTGGGAGTATGGGTTCGAGTCACTTCTGGGGTGTGAGTTTTCAGTTGCATATTGTCCTGGGGACCATTCAGGCTTGTTCGCATTTGTGTTCCTCACGTGTGCCCCAAAGAATGAGGTGATTTGGTAAAATGCTATGCCCAAGATTACTATCCGAGTGCCGGCGGTGGGGTGGTTCAAATAGCCTCGGCTATCACCTCATTATGTCCGGTCGTGATGGTCAAGTGGATTAAGGCGTCTTGTACATACCAGTTGCGTGGCATCTGGGAGTATGGGTTCGAGTCACTTCTGGGGTGTGAGTTTTCAGTTGCATATTGTCCTGGGGACCATTCAGGCTTGTTCGCATTTGTGTTCCTCACGTGTGCCCCAAAGAATGAGGTGATTTGGTAAAATGCTATGCCCAAGATTACTATCCGAGTGCCGGCGGTGGGGTGGTTCAAATAGCCTCGGCTATCACCTCATTATGTCCGGTCGTGATGGTCAAGTGGATTAAGGCGTCTTGTACATACCAGTTGCGTGGCATCTGGGAGTATGGGTTCGAGTCACTTCTGGGGTGTGAGTTTTCAGTTATATATATATATATATATATATATATATATATATATATATATATATTTATATATATATATATATATATATATATATATATATATATATATATATATATATATATATATATATATATATATAAGAAGATTGTTATGTTGTTTGATAAGTTTTCTGGTTATCTCTCCCAACTTTACACTGTGGATGATAGGTGAGAGGGGATAGTTACTGGCGATTTGCGATTGTTAATAATATTAATAATGAATGAAATTGATTATTATTAACAGTGTTAGTAAAATAAATGCTGATTTTGAATGTTTTGGGAAGCACGTTGCATTAAAAAATAATTGGGATTAAATAATTGGGATTAATTAAAAAAAAATTACACGAGACGGTACATAAAATCTTGTAATGTGTATATTTAAATGTAGGAAAATTTTTATCCAAGTAATCCTTCCGATGATTATAGATATAACGAGGGTAAAATTAATATAAATTATGAGATTAATGTTTTAGGCCATGTTCAAGATAGATCCTACGATGGGGAAGAGCAGGTAATTTGGGGACATTGTGGATCCTCCAGCAGTACTTAGTGATTGTGAACGTGGAGATAATTACGCCTGTTAGTGGGAAAGTGTAGTTGATTGTCACGCGAAAGTACACACACGCAAACACATTCTCTCTCTCTCTCTCTCTCTCTCTCTCTCTCTCTCTCTCTCTCTCTCTCTCTCTCTCTCTCTCTCTCTCTCTCTCTCTCTCTCTCTCTCTCTCTCTCTCTCTCTCTCTCTCTCTCTCTCTCTCTCTCTCTCTCTCTCTCTCTCTCTCTCTCTCTCTCTCTCTCTCTCTCTCTCTCTCTCTCTCTCTCTCTCTCTCTCTCTCTCTCTCTCTCTCTCTCTCTCTCTCTCTCTCTCTCTCTCTCTCTCTCTCTCTCTCTCTCTCTCTCTCTCTCTCTCTCTCTCTCTCTCTCTCTCTCTCTCTCTCTCTCTCTCTCTCTCTCTCTCTCTCTCTCTCTCTCTCTCTCTCTCTCTCTCTCTCTCTCTCTCTCTCTCTCTCTCTCTCTCTCTCTCTCTCTCTCTCTCTCTCTCTCTCTCTCTCTTGCTCACACACATACACACACGTGTGAGGCACTCATAGGGTCCTCGCGACTGAGTGGACTGCGCTCTCGGTCGTAGTTCAATGGTTCCGGGTTCGATCCCCGGCAAAGGCAGAAACAAACCGGCAGAGATTCTTTCATCCCGATTTACCTATTCACCAAGCAGTAAATAGGTCCCTGGAAGTTAGACAGCTGTTACGGGCTAGTTCCTGGGAATATGTGTGTTCTCAGGTAATGAGAAAGAATCTAAGAGGCATATAAGTTACGAAGAAATGTAGCGTGAACTGCACCTCACGTCGCTGACAGAAGAGCTCGAGGAGACATGGTCACCACGTACCAAATTCCCAGGGGAATTGACAGGGTTGACAATGCTGAATTATTTAACAAGAAAGAAGGTGTGAGAAACTTTATGCCCATTTGTCTCCGCCTCCACCGGGGATCGAACCCGGAATCTCAGGACTACAAATCTAAAACGCTGTCCACTCAGCTGTCAGGTGCCCTGTCGCCTGACAGCGGAAATTATAAACAACATTAGAAATAACTTTTTCAGTGTCAGAGTAGTTAACAAATAGAATACACTAGGAAGTGACGTATTGGAGGCTGACACTATACACAGTTTCAAATGTAGATATGATAGAGCTTGAAAAGCTCAGGAATCTGTACACCAGTAGACTGACAGTTGAGAAGCGGGAACAAAGAATTAAAGCTCAATCCCCGCAAACACAACTAGATGAATACAACTGGGTGAGTACACACACACACACACACACACACACACACACACACACACACACACACACACACACACACACACACACACACACACACACACACAAACACACATACCTAAGCAACAGGAATTACAGTGAGGAGTGAGACCTCATATTGGCGTGAAGTCACCAGTGAAGTCCCAAAGGGCTCTGTACTCGGTCCTATCCTGTTTCTGATATATGTAAATGATCTCCCGGAAGGTGTAAACTCATTCTTCTTAATGTTTGCTGACGACGCCAAAATTATGAGAAGGATTAAAAAAGAGAAAGACTGCTTGAGGCTTAAAGAAGACCTAGACAAACTGAAGGAATGGTCGAACAAATGGTTGTTTAACCCAAGTTAAATGTAATGTAATGAAGATTACATTACATTTATAGACTGAGTTTATAAATGATTTATAGATTATAGATTACATTTTAGATTGAGTTTAACCCAAGCAAATGTAATGTAATGAAGATAGGTGTAGGGAGCAGGATGCCAGGTACAAGGTATCCTTTGAGAGATGAAATTCTTTAAGAGTTAGAGAGAGAAAGACCTGGAGGTTGATATCACGTCAGACCTGTCCCCTGCAGCCCATATCAAGAGGATAACATCAGCGGCATATGCCTGGTTTGCCCACATAAGAACGGCCATTAGAAACTTGTGTAAAGAATCATTCAGAACTTTGTATACCACATATTTTTGATTGATTGTTGCCGCCGATGGCGGCTAGTTTATTGTGCACCCCATACTCATCCTGTGAGCGGTAGCGCAAAAGCATTACAGAGGGCACAAAAGGTCTTTATCAGACCTCATCTTAGATTATTACATAAACAATTTCTTCAATCCTTCACACCTTATAGATACAATGTCAGCTAGTTATAGAGAAAGTGCTATTACTGTATACCACATATGTCAGGCCAATCCTGGAGTATGCAGCCCCAGCATGGAGTCCATATCCAGTCAAGGATAAGACTAAACTGGAAAAGGTTCAAAGATTTGCCACCAGACTAGTACCCGAGCTGAGAGGTATGAGCTACGAGGAGAGACTACGGGAATTAAACCTCACTTCGTTGGAAGACAGAAGAGTTAGGGGGGACATGATCACCACATTCAAGATTCTGAAGGGAATTGATAGGGTAGATAAAGACAGTCTATTTAACACAAGGGGAACACGTACAAGGGGACACAGGTGGAAACTGAGTGCCCAAATGAGCCACAGAGATATTAGAAAGAACTTTTCAAACAAATGGAACAAATTGGACAAATGGAATGCATTAGGAAGAGATGTGGTGGAGGCTGACTCCATACACAGTTTCAAGTGTAGATATGATAGAACCCGATAGGCTCGGGAATCTGTACACCTGCTGATTGACGGTTGAGAGGCGGGACCAAAGAGCCAGAGCTCAACCCCCGCAAACACAACTAGGTGAGTACAACTAGGTGAGTACACACACACACACAGGAATGAGTATGTCAGGGTGAGAAGAGAAGCAGAGAAAATTTATGAAAATGATATAGCAAACAAAGCCAAGACCGAACCAAAGCTACTCCACAGTCATATCAGAAGGAAAGCAACAGTGAAAGAACAGGTAGTGAAACTTAGAACAGGCGAGGACAGGAATACAGAGAATGACAAAGAGGTGTGTGATGAACTCAACAAGAGGTTCCAAGAGGTCTTCACAACAGAACAAGGTGAGGTCACTGTGCTAGGAGAAAGGGAAGTAAACCAGGCGGCCTTGGAAGAGTTTGAAATTACGAGAGAGGAAGTCAAGAGACACCTGCTGGACCTGGATGTTAGAATGGCTGTTGGTCCAGACGGGATCTCGCCATGGGTACTATAAGAGTGTGCAGAGGCACTTTGCTTGCCACTCTCCATAGTGTATAGTAGGTCACTGGAGACGGGAGACCTACCAGAAATATGGAAGACGGCGAATGTGGTCCCAATATACAAAAAGGGCGACAGGCAAGAGGCACTGAACTACAGGCCAGTGTCCTTAACTTGTATACCATGCAAGGTGATGGAGAAGATCGTGAGAAAAAACCTGGTAGCACATCTGGAGAGAAGGGACTTCGTGACAAATCGACAACATGGGTTCAGGGAGGGTAAATCTTACCTGACGGGCTTAATAGAATTCTATGACCAGGTAACACAGATTAAGCAAGAAAGAGAAGGCTGGGCGGACTGCATTTTCTTGGATTGTCGGAAAGCCTTCGACACAGTACCGCATAAGAGGCTGGTACATAAGCTGGAGAGACAGGCAGGTGTAGCTGGTAAGGTGCTCCAGTGGATAAGGGAGTACCTAAGCAATAGGAAGCAGAGAGTTACGGTGAGGGGTGAGACCTCCGATTGGCATGAAGTCACCAGTGGAGTCCCACAGAGCTCTGTACTCGGTCCTATCTTGTTTCTGATATATGTAAATGATCTCCCGGAGGGTATAGATTCATTATCTCAGTGTTTGCGGACGATGCCAAAATTATGAGAAGGATTAAGACATAAGAGGACTGTTTGAGGCTTCAAGAAGACCTAGACAAACTGCAGGAATGGTCGAACAAGTGGTTGTTAGAGTTTAACCCAACCAAATGTAATATAATGAAGATAGTTGCAGGGAGCAGGAGGACAAATACAAGGTATTATCTGGGAGAGGAAATTCTTCAGGAGTCAGAGAAAAAAAAGGACTTGGGAGTTGATATCATGCCAGACCTGTCTCCTGCAGCACATATCAAGAGGATAACATCAGCGGCATATTCCAGGCTGGCCAACATACGAACGGCATTCAGAAATTTGTGAAAAGAATCATTCAGAACTTTGTATACCACATATGTCAGGCCAATCCTGGAGTATGCAGCCCCAGCATGGAGTCCGTATCTAGTCAAGGATAAGACTAAACTGGAAAAGGTTCAAAGATTTGCCCCCAGACTAGTACCCGAGCTGAGAGGTATGAGCTACGAGGAGAGACTACGGGAATTAAACCTCACTTCGTTGGAAGACAGAAGAGTTAGGGGGGACATGATCACCACATTCAAGATTCTCAAGGGAATCGACAGGGTTGATAAAGACAGGCTATTTAACACAAGGGAAACACGCACTAGGGGACACAGGTGGAAACTGAGTGCCCAAATGAGCCACAGAGATATTAGAAAGAACTTTTTTAGAGTCAGAGTGGTTGACAAATGGAATGCATTAGGAAGTAATGTGGTGGAGGCTGACTCCATACACAGTTTCAAGTGTAGATATGATAGAGCCCAATAGGCTCAGGAACCTGTACACCAGTTGATTGACGGTTGAGAGGCGGGACCAAAGAGCCAGAGCTCAACTCCCGCAAGCACAACTAGGTGAGTACAACTAGGTGAGTACACACACACACACACACACACACACACACACACACACACACACACACACACACACACACACACACAAACACACACACACACATATACACACACACACACACGCACACACTACCAGGGGTCTAGTAGCTGAGTAAACAGCGAGCAGGACTCGTAATTCTGTGGCCCGGGCTCGATTCCCGGACCAGGCAGAAACAAATGGCCAAAGTTTCTTTCACCCTGATGCTCCAGTTACCTCACAGTAAATAGGTACCTGGGAGTTAGACAGTTGTTACGGAGTTGCTTCCTCGGTGTTTGTGTGTGTGGAAAAAAATTAGTTAGTAGTTAGTTACAGTTGATTGACTGACAGTTGAGAGGCGGGCGGAAAGAGCAGAGCTCAACCCTAGGTAAATACAACTAGGTGAGTAAACATTCACACAAACACAACAGGTGTTGTGCCACTTAAGCAATATTAGCAAAGTTTCGGAGTCAGTGAAGGTTAATCATACAGAGATGAGTTACATTTACGCCTCTATGTACATTCATCATATTCCTGATTGTTGGGAATGATTGTGCTTGATGAACGGTTTCATTTCCTGCTGCTAAGGGAAAATAAAACGAAATTATTTAACACAATGAATTAATTGGAAGACTTTTCGAATATTTTTTCCATAACCAGAGGATATCTTGGCTACCCGATCACCTAATGAAGGAATATTTCATTCATTTAGATCATCTGAAGTTAGAAGTCGGGTTTAATGTGTCAGTTTTGTTCCAGTTATTTACTTCTCGGACCCATCGTTATCGTGAACATTTAGGGTCCGGTTTGACATCTCCGATGATCCAAGTGAATGATGTATTACTGCGCACACTAATGAATAATTGTATATATTTCTATGAAAAATATCTGTTTTCATTTATTTTTTTCAAAATATTTTCGTAGGTATAGTGGCGGGCAGTTCCAAAAATCGTCGTGGGGGTCTGAATGTGACCCCGACACGCTGTTCTCGTTTGAATTCTGGTGACACCGACCATCCTATGTTCATCCCACACCCCAGACCACTCTCTGTGTGAATTTGAGTGAAACTTTGCCCAAGTCTCTGGCGTCAAACTTGGGACTGACACACTGACAAACATTACTGACACAACAGGATGTCTACTAAATCAAGTCCATGTATATAAACCCACATTAGTAATAGAGTTAATTACTTCATTGCCCCAATATATTTTCTTACTAATATCACGCTAGTGTGAGTTCCTTCGGTACTTGAAGCTGGAGCGTCATTGGTGGAAGGACTCTACTGTCTATACCAGAGTGCGTGGGGGGGGGGGGGGCGTATGAGTAACACCTGGACTGTTTACATATAAGTCAGGTATACACATAGCTATATACACATATAGGTTACATACATAACCGCATGTGTATAATGTGGCTATAGTAGAGGTCTCCAGACGTCCTGTGGATTATTTTGATTTCCAGATTGTATAACTCTTGCCTTGAGAGTCGCGGCATTGCAGTCACAACGTCGAGGGTTCGATCCCACATATTGCTCCATCTGATTTTCACAGTACCAATATTAATATTACTACCAACATTGCTGTTACCACCGGAGCCACGCCAGGTACTCATGGTACTCAAGGTACTCCTGGTACTCATGGTACTGAGGGTACTCAAGGTAATCATGGTACTCAAGGTACTCATGGTACTGAAGGTACTGAAGGTACTCATGGTACTGAAGGTACTCATGGTACTGAAGGTACTCAGGGTACTCAAGGTACTCATGGTACTCAAGGTACTCACGGTACTGAAGGTACTCATGGTAATAAAGGTACTGAAGGTACTCAGGGTACTCAAGGTACTCATGGTACTCAAGGTACTCACGGTACTGAAGGTACTCATGGTAATGAAGGTACTGAAGGTACTCAAGGTACTCAAGGTACTCAAGATACTCATGGTACTAAAGGTACTGAAGGTACTCAAGGTACTCAAGGTATTGAAGGTACTCAAGGTACTCATGGTACTCAAGGTACTGAAGGTACTGAAGGTACCCAAGGTACTCATGGAACTGAAGGTACTCAAGGTAATCATGGTACTCAAGGTATTCAAGGTATTAATGATACTCAAGGTACTCATGGTACTGAAGGTACTCAAGGTACTCAAGGTACTCATGGTACTGAAGGTACTCAAGGTACTCATGGTACTGAAGGTACTCATGGTACTGAAGGTACTCAGGGTACTCAAGGTACTCATGGTACTCAAGGTACTCACGGTACTGAAGGTACTGAAGGTACTCATGGTACTGAAGGTACTCATGGTAATGAAAGTACTCATGGTACTGAAGGTACTCATGGTACTCATGGTACTGAAGGTACTCATGGTACTCAAGGTATTGAAGGTACTCATGGTACTCAAGATACTCATGGTACTGAAGGTACTCAAGGTACTCAAGGTATTGAAGGTACTCAAGATACTCATGGTACTCAAGGTAATCAAGATACTCAAGATACTCATGGTACTCAAGGTACTCATGGTACAGAAGGAACTGAAGGTACCCAAAGTACTCATGGTACTGAAGGTATTGAAGGTACTCAGGGTACTCATGGAACTGAAGGTACTCAAGGTACTCAAGGTATTCATGATACTTAAGGTACTCATGGTACTGTAGGTACTGAAGGTACTCAAGGTACTGAAGGTACTCAAGGTGCTCAAGGTACTCAAGGTACTCATGGAACTGAAGGTACTCAAGGTAATCATGGTACTCAAGGTACTCAAGATACTCATGGTACTCAAGGTACTCCTGGTACTCATGGTACTCAAGGTACTCATGGTACTCAAGGTACTCAAGGTATTGAAGGTACTCAAGATACTCATGGTACTCAAGGTATTCAAGTGACTCATTGTACTGAAGGTACTCAAGTTACTCATGATACTCAAGGTACTCCTGGTACTCATGGTACTCAAGGTACTCATGGTACTGAAGGTACTCATGGTACTGAAAGTACAGAAGGTACTCATGGTAATCAAGGTACTCATGGTACAGAAGGTACTCATGGTACTCAAGGTACTGAAGGTTCTGAAGGTACTCATGGTACTCAAGGTACTCAAGGTACTCATGGTACTCAAGGTATTGAAGGTACTCAAGATACTCATGGTACTCAAGGTATTGAAGGTACTCAAGGTACTCATGGTACTCAAGGTACTCAAGGTACTTGTGGGATATTTGGGTTTGATTCTGATTAATTAATAATTAAAGTAGTAAATTAAATTACGAAGGACCACCCGCTTTTAAAGTAAAGAGGGAAACTGAGAATTTCCGATCATTAGATAAAATTCTAGAAGAAACCAGTGACTATGGATATGACTAGAAGGTATGATCATAAGAATAATTAATGGGCTGTATTATTAAAACCAAACCTCAAACACCTACATTGGGGGGTTATTACTGGAGGTCAGTACGTCCAGGAATCAGTGTGGTTCGTTCACTAATTCTATTAATAATAATCTAATCCTATAATTAATGTTGAATATAATATTATTCATACAAAGAAGAACATGAATATGAGCATAATAATGAATTACAGTAAATCACACATTATGTTGAAAACATTCTTAATGTATCAAATTGCAAAGTTATGAGTAAAAGAAATAAGCCTTAGCTGGTAATAGATTCCTTTAGATAACCCTGGCAGTCCTCTTAATCTCCAAGTCTGGTACACCGACGTCTGACACGGTTAACATGGAGAAGACAGCATGAGGAATTCGTCTCTCGAGCTGCAAAATAAATAACTACCAGTAGCAATTGATTTAACTGCTCAATACATATTCAAGATTATTGATATCTACAGAGAAATTTCTAATCACCTGTTATTAGGTGTTGTCGTGCCGCGTGACGCGCAATCACCCCGCTATTATTAAACCTGTAAATGATGCATCAAATAAAAGGTACTTAGCTGTGGGCACTGTGTAAGTATTAAGATTGCCGTAATTTCGCATCCCAGGCTCCGGTGAACCTATCCTGGATTGATGCGTTTCAAGTTGGCTGATCACGTGTCGTCAGGAACCAAGTCTAGGGGTCCCTTATTTAACACCAGCACTAGTTGAAGATATTATCTGCAAGGTCGTTCACGCCTCACAGTGGCGGCTTTCATCTGTAGATAGACACACGTGTCCTATTTGCTGGACAATGGCGTCTTTTGTGAGTACGGTAAGCGTGGCTTTGCCGCCTTCTGGCCTTGCACGTGTCCGCTTCCCGACACCGTCACCGACTGAGCATGGCGTCGCGTCCCTCCCCCCACGCCGAGTCGACGTTCATTACACAAATTATTGGCATGAACATTAATATTTCTCGCATTCGCGCTTGAAACTCTAAAGACTGGACGGGTTTATTATTTAGAGGAACGAAATATTATTATTTAACTATTTAAGAATAGTAAAGATACAAGGGAGAGGAATTAATGTCTCCCCATAGCATTCATTGATGACGTTAACACTATCGCGAGGTAGACGGTATAATTCTAACGCTCTATTCGGCTTTTAGTTAGAGAACAATTCGTCTGCAATCAGTTGTCATACAGAATGCTTTAATTATGGAGAATCGTATTTAATTCTCACACAAATTGTATATAATGTGTTTTACTGTAAAGAAATCTGACGCAATACTGGCGTCAGATGACGTGAGAATTCTAGCCTAATGCACAGATGAATTATTAGTACAGGAGAATTCTACGAGTTGTTAATTTTACTTACTACAATATTAATATGGTTAGTAATAAGTAATGAGAATACAACAATGCTGTATTCGCTGTTGGAAATATCCAACATAACTCCGGGGGGGGATTCCCAGGGTCGCAGTGTACTGTGTTGTACTGACCTATCCCGAAGTGATATTAAGATTAATACATTAGTATGTTAGTAGGTTAGTATGTTGGTACACACATAACGAACGTCCCGGATTTATCAAGGACTTACAAGAATTTGAGTCTTGCTATTTACATGTCGAATGAAACATGTTGTTTGTAGCCTACACAATATTTATAGAATTCAACTCTCCCAATTTAAACTAACAGAATCTACGGTGATGCGATATCCTGGGTCATAGTGACGTGTAAGGTTTCGTTACGTGATATCACATCGTAGCATCATCACAGTTTTCTCAGTGGGAAGTGAAAGAAATTACTCTTGTTCAGAGTTGTAATAGGCTTGCAGTTTCCCTTAGTGGAAACATGCATGAAATATTGAAACATTAAATGATTAAGTTATCGGTAATCAGGAACACTCTAAAGCTCACAATAAACTCAACAACTAGGGTCGCAGTGACATGTAATGGTGTATTACGTAGCTGCTGAATCGTAGGTAAACTCAGAATAAGTTCCTAAGAACTGATAACACTATTGTATGAATATACAGTAAAGTATTATTAGTCATTCAAGATCAAGGAGACTATGACACTACAATGAGGTCACTGTCTAGGGTCGCTGTGACTTGTAACTATTGAGTTACTAGACAGTAACATCACGCAGCATCACGATCACCTCAAATTCAAATGAGGAAGTTGAATTTAATGTGCACTGCCGTGCAGTAGTCATGCTGACTGATGGTACAAATAATTTGCTAACTAGCTAAATAATAGAAAGTAGAGAACTGAAAAGTTTATTCATTAAAATCAAGGAAAATTCTGAGTCGACAGTGAGATTAGTAGCCTAGTCATTCTGACTTATGAGCTAATTAAATGGCAGCTCATAGGCTTGACACTGTAAACTTGTTAAAACGAAATCACCTTTACATGAAATTGAGTTTATTAAATCAGTCTCTATAAGTATAGTCAACTGTAATTAATGGTGGGTACAGATTAGGCTAGTACTCAGTTGACACTACTAAAGTCCCTAAGCCTACCTAAATAAATGGTTTGAATTTCTAACCTACCTAAGTAGGGGACTAAGCTAAACGTGAGCAAAAATGTACACAAATTAACATGGTGAGCAGTATTGAGCTCATTAACAGGTCGAGTTATATTAAACTCTTGAACATGGTGAGCTACAGTGAGCTCGTCAGCAGTGCTGACAGGGTGAGTTACAGGGAACTCGTCAACAGTGTTGACAGGGTGAGCTGCAGTGAGCTCGTCAGCAGTGCTGACAGGGTCAGCTACAGTGAGCTCGTTAGCAGTGCTAACAGGGTGAGTTACATGGAACTCGTCAACAGTGTTGACAGGGTGAGCTGCAGTGAGCTCGTCAGCAGTGCTGACAGGGTGAGCTACAGTGAGCTCGTTAGCAGTGCTAACAGGATGAGTTACATGGAACTCGTCAACAGTGTTGACAGGGTGAGCTGCAGTGAGCTCGTCAGCAGTGCTGACAGGGTGAGCTACAGTGAGCTCGTTAGCAGTGCTAACAGGGTGAGTTGCAGTGAACTCGTCAACAGTGTTGACAGGGTGAGCTGCAGTGAGCTCGTTAGCTAGTGCTAACAGGGTGAGTTGCAGTGAACTCGTCAACAGTGTTGACAGGGTGAGCTACATTGAGCTCGTTAGCTAGTGCTAACAGGGTGAGTTGCATTGAACTCGTCAACAGTGTTGACAGGGTGAGCTACATTGAGCTCGTTAGCAGTGCTAACAGGGTGAGTTGCAGTGAACTCGTCAACAGTGTTGACAGGGTGAGCTGCAGTGAGCTCGAATAAACGAGGTGGAGTTTTGTCATTCAATTATCATGGCGAGCAATATTAAGCTCGTACGCATGGTGAACAAGCACTCATATTATTACGTTAATTCTAAGGTGAGCTAAATTAAGCTCAGGAAGCATGTTAATTAACAATGTTAATGTTTAACGATAATGCATTAAACATATTAGTTCTCTGTAAATTCACTTACATATTAGTAAGTGTGCAAGTTTGTTCGTGCTGCGCTCCTACACTAAATAAGCAGAAACGAAAGAAAACAACTCAAACAATTAATGCAAGTATTTATCACTAACTCTTAGTGCAGAAAACATGGTATTAAGAAGGTTTTCTTGGCAAACCTTTAAGCGCAAGTATAGTGGACCAGTGGTCCTAGTGAATTTATAATTAAATTCAGGAAATGCCAGTGGCATTGAGTGCTAGATTCTCTAGCCTAACATGATTAATTCCTAGGGAGTACTAGTTTCTCTAGCCTAACATTACAATTTAACTAGGAAGACTGAGTGTGGTCAATTACTACTTGTCGAGAATAATTCTAGGTCTGCAGTGAGTTCAATGGCTTGGTCGCTGTGACTTGTACTTGTTTGAGTACGGACCATTGATTTTCACTGAGAGCCATGAAACATCTCAGCGAGTATCAATTGCACTACATTCAATCTGAGTTTATTACTCAGCTGTGTTTCTCCTTTTAGCTTGCTGCTGGAGAATTGATTTTCGGCTGACTAATTTATTATTGGCAGGCTTAGGCTTGTTCACATTCAGAACTTTACCAGTAAGTAAGTAGCCTCCTGCAGATTGGAGCATATTCATTCCCAATCGTTTAACATGTCCAGTTATGAACTGGTAATAGTAGTCGGCTCCTACTAGTACATCTACATTATTAAGGCGGTCAGACATTAATTTGTTGTCAGCCAATTTAATTTCACGTTCCTGCAGGAAGTGGGCTGTGTACCCCAGACCCTTAATATGTAAGTCTAAAGGTATTTGATCTACAACAATGGCTTGGACAGCCTTGGCTTGACTACCTAGTCGTACAAGCGGTTGAACTACTGTGTATTCATGGGTTCCTCGATTTATCATGGACCCTGACAAGTTTAGTTTTACCTGTCCTATTGGTTGTAAATTAAGTGCCTCTGCTGCCCTTTGAGTAATGAAAGTTCTCTGGGAACCTTGATCAAATAGTCCACGTATGGTGATCTTGGTTCCTCTGTTCTTCACTTGAAGTTGGGCAGTAGGCAAAGCAGCATCTACTTGAGATGCTTGGGAAGTTACGCTGTACACATCTCGCACCTTGCAGCACTGTACTGGTGTAGATTCTCTACGTCCTATTCTAGGATTGACATAATTAGCCCTAACTAATTTGCACAGTGCAGCATGATGCTTGCCCCTTCTACACCTATTGCAGGTGTTCAGTGGGGTGTCACAGCTGTTAACATCATGTGGTTTGAGACACCTAGTACATTTGTGTAACTGTTTGAGTCGTCTGACTCTTGTGTCTCTATTAGGATAATTAGTACATTTGTACAGAGAATGTTTTTGATTGCAAAACAAGCATATTCCCCATCCTACAGATCGTTTAGGGTTTACCGGTTTAGGTAAAACAGTATTTGCAGGTTGGGATGGTTTTGCTGCTTGCATTTGCTTGTTATTTATTCTCTTGTGAGTACTTGGTGTACTCTGGGGAACCATTAACAGGCTCTTGGGAGTGCTCTTTGGACTATTAGGTCTCTTAGGAGCACCTGTGGGACTCTTAGGCCTCACTGATGAATCAGTATTTGACTCATTGTTGTTACATTGAGTATTAGCACCTTGGTTACCTAGTGACAGTGTCACTTTAGGAGTTTCAGGCAAGGAAACTGATGTAGGTACAGTTTTGGTGCATTCAGATTTAGCATTAATTGCTTGGTCTGCTGTACGATTGCTCATATTACGCAAACCTGTAAATATATCCTGCATTGACAGGGTATTACCATTCTGGCATACATATAATTTATTAAGTGTGTCACCAGACAATTTTCTCTGGATGATAATTTTAGTCATCCACTCAGTAGTGGGGTGATCCACCTCTTTACTGAAAGAATTTATCAGTGACTCAAGCTGAAAACTAAAGTCTTGTAAAGAGTCACCTGATTGCTCTGGTGAAGATAAATTTAATAATTGGTGCACAAGGTTTATAATAGTCTTCTCATTGTTAGCACTTACTTTAGAAGGCTGTTGTGAGCAATTGTGACCATTACTTGTGTTACTTAAGGCTTCTTGCTTAGCCTCAGTTTTGATTACAGCTTCGACTGCTGCTGCAGCATTAGCTTTATCATTTTCTGGTTCAGATTCACTGATCATTGCAGCTTCACTTGTTTCATCGGCAGCTTCACTTGTTTCTCTGGGTTCTGGTGATAAGCTAGTTAATTCAGTAGCATTATGTATCGAACTTATAGAATCCAGGGAACATTGAGAAGAGTGGTCTGAAATTTGATCAGACTCTGTAAACAAATCATCACATGAAGCTGTCTTAGATGAGAGGTTAGAAAATGAAGGTTGAACTTCAGTTGTGGATCCTGTGTAGTGATCCGTATTGATTAGAGGATTCTCCTCGTCTTGATTTAGCTCAAGTATTTCATCTGAGCTGAGTGTTAGCTTGGATACAGGTCTATTAATGATCTGATCCACCCACTCGGGAATATCTTGTCTCGCAAGCACCTCCTTATATCGGTCTAAACTGGTTTGAACAAAATGTTCATAGTTATCGAGATCAGATTCTGTTAGACTTAAGTGGTCTGAGACAGTATGACCGGCTTGGAGTAAATTCCTGTGGGTCTCGATTACAGTCTTGATATAGTCATATTTTTGGCTGGCGATCCTTATGGAACTTGCTAGTCTGTAGACGTCACCTGGGTCAGTTTCGACACAGAAATGACATTTCACAAGCAGTTTTCCTAAAGGGTCTTGAAGAGCTCTCAAGAATCTTGCGTTCCTTTCTAAAGGATTCATTCTTGCGGTAAATTGAGCCTGATAGGGCTTATGTAGCTAGTGGTATAGCTATAATCTGCTCCTTGATGTAGAGCAGGTATAAGTATTGACAGCCTGGTAGGGCTTATGTAGCTAGTGGTATAGCTATAGTCTGCTCCTTGATGCAGAGCAGGTATAAGTATTGACAGCCTGATAGGGCTTATGTAGCTAGTGGTATAGCTATAGTCTCTGCTCCTTGATGTAGAGCAGGTATAAGTATTGACAGCCTGATATTTCTTGAGGCTGGTTATAATTTACCTCATTTAGAGGTTAGCTACCTACCTAATAATAAGCAACTAAGATTTGAGTGGTACCTTGGTCTCACTACAGGTGTTCCTCAGCTTAGCTCTTCTAAATCAGCTTCGGATGGGTAGTGGACTTACAGTAACACTCAAAGACATACATAGAAATATGCAATAAAATAATTACACAATAAATGGTTAATCCCACCCTTGATAGGGTCAGCACAAAAGAATAATATGTCACTAACTAGCTTAAGCCTAGTCGTGAGAATTTCTACTTGAGAAACTACAACTATATTTAGTCTGTGCTTGTGCCAGATTCAACACAATCACAGCCTAAATTGCTACCTACTGAAGGTTGGCAAAGATTATATTATGGTGCAGTAATGTGCAAATAATTGTGCTGTGTTTTTGGGTTTTTGTATTTTATATAATATACACTTGTGTAATTATGTGTATAAGAAATTAAATGAACACAAAGGAATTAATTGTGTTTGGCAAGTATTCTACTGCCGTAAATATTACCTAACTCCTAAATGTACTCCTAATTGTGGAATAAAATGTTATCAGGGTTAGTAATGATTAACTAATATGAGATCAGTAATTTATATTAGTATACTGGATCCCTAAATGTTAATGATCCACTGACTTGAGTGAACCAGTAATTATAACATGGATTCAGGCTATAATGGACAGTCTGCTGACAGCCATGTATTGAAACATTGGTATAGCCTAAATGGTTAACACTTAATTGGTGTTAGTGATTAATATAAGGTTATGAGCTGTTGCTCTTGGTGACCTAAGGTTTCTACTTCAGTATGAAGTGTAGGTCTAAATGTTGTGGGTAATTGGTTATGACCCACTAAAGCTATGTATAAGGTAGCTATGTTAGCGTGATCTAGGCTAACTGATGTGTTACACTGTTAGTTGACACAATTAATTAAATAGTTAGTCTAGCTTCTATCACACAAGGATTAGTTATTAATGGTTAATATTTTAATTATAAATTTAATGCCTATCCGGTTCGATAAGGACCATAATGTGGGATATTTGGGTTTGATTCTGATTAATTAATAATTAAAGTAGTAAATTAAATTACGAAGGACCACCCGCTTTTAAAGTAAAGAGGGAAACTGAGAATTTCCGATCATTAGATAAAATTCTAGAAGAAACCAGTGACTATGGATATGACTAGAAGGTATGATCATAAGAATAATTAATGGGCTGTATTATTAAAACCAAACCTCAAACACCTACATTGGGGGGTTATTACTGGAGGTCAGTACGTCCAGGAATCAGTGTGGTTCGTTCACTAATTCTATTAATAATAATCTAATCCTATAATTAATGTTGAATATAATATTATTCATACAAAGAAGAACATGAATATGAGCATAATAATGAATTACAGTAAATCACACATTATGTTGAAAACATTCTTAATGTATCAAATTGCAAAGTTATGAGTAAAAGAAATAAGCCTTAGCTGGTAATAGATTCCTTTAGATAACCCTGGCAGTCCTCTTAATCTCCAAGTCTGGTACACCGACGTCTGACACGGTTAACATGGAGAAGACAGCATGAGGAATTCGTCTCTCGAGCTGCAAAATAAATAACTACCAGTAGCAATTGATTTAACTGCTCAATACATATTCAAGATTATTGATATCTACAGAGAAATTTCTAATCACCTGTTATTAGGTGTTGTCGTGCCGCGTGACGCGCAATCACCCCGCTATTATTAAACCTGTAAATGATGCATCAAATAAAAGGTACTTAGCTGTGGGCACTGTGTAAGTATTAAGATTGCCGTAATTTCGCATCCCAGGCTCCGGTGAACCTATCCTGGATTGATGCGTTTCAAGTTGGCTGATCACGTGTCGTCAGGAACCAAGTCTAGGGGTCCCTTATTTAACACCAGCACTAGTTGAAGATATTATCTGCAAGGTCGTTCACGCCTCACAGTGGCGGCTTTCATCTGTAGATAGACACACGTGTCCTATTTGCTGGACAATGGCGTCTTTTGTGAGTACGGTAAGCGTGGCTTTGCCTCCTTCTGGCCTTGCACGTGTCCGCTTCCCGACACCGTCACCGACTGAGCATGGCGTCGCGTCCCTCCCCCCACGCCGAGTCGACGTTCATTACACAAATTATTGGCATGAACATTAATATTTCTCGCATTCGCGCTTGAAACTCTAAAGACTGGACGGGTTTATTATTTAGAGGAACGAAATATTATTATTTAACTATTTAAGAATAGTAAAGATACAAGGGAGAGGAATTAATGTCTCCCCATAGCATTCATTGATGACGTTAACACTATCGCGAGGTAGACGGTATAATTCTAACGCTCTATTCGGCTTTTAGTTAGAGAACAATTCGTCTGCAATCAGTTGTCATACAGAATGCTTTAATTATGGAGAATCGTATTTAATTCTCACACAAATTGTATATAATGTGTTTTACTGTAAAGAAATCTGACGCAATACTGGCGTCAGATGACGTGAGAATTCTAGCCTAATGCACAGATGAATTATTAGTACAGGAGAATTCTACGAGTTGTTAATTTTACTTACTACAATATTAATATGGTTAGTAATAAGTAATGAGAATACAACAATGCTGTATTCGATGTTGGAAATATCCAACAGTACTCATGGTACTCAAGGTATTGAAGGTACTCAAGATACTCATGGTACTCAAGGTACTCAAGATACTCAAGATACTCAAGATACTCATGGTACTCAAGGTACTCAGGGTACTCATGGTACTCAAGGTACTCATGGTACAGAAGAAACTGAAGGTACTCAGGGTACTCATGGAACTGAAGGAACTCAAGGTAATCATGGTACTCAAGGTACTCAAGGTATTCATGATACTCAAGGTACTCAAGGTATTCATGATACTCAAGGAACTCATGGTACTGAAGGAACTCAAAGTACTCATGGTACTGCAGGTACTGAAGGTACTCAAGGTACTCATGGTACTGAAGGTGCTCAAGGTACTCATGGTACTGCAGGTATTGAAGGTACTCAAGGTACTGAAGGTACTCAAGGTACTGCAGGTACTGAAGGTACTCATGGTAATCAAGGTACTCATGGTACTGAAGGTACTCATGGTACAGAAGGTACTCATGGTACTCATGGTACTCAAAGTACTCAAGGTACTCATGGTACTCAAGGTATTGAAGGTACTCAAGATACTCATGGTACTCAAGGTATTGAAGGTACTCAAGGTACTCATGTTACTCATGGTACTCAAGGTACTCATGGTACTCAAGGTATTGAAGGTACTCAAGATACTCATGGTACTCAAGGTACTCAAGATACTCATGGTACTCAAGGTACTCAGGGTCCTCATGGTACTCAAGGTACTCATGGTACTCAAGGTATTCATGGTACTCAAGGTACTCAAGGTATTCATGATACTCAAGGTACTCAAGGTATTCATGATACTCAAGGTACTCATGGTACTGAAGGTACTCAAGGTACTCATGGTACTGAAGGTGCTCAAGGTACTTATGGTACTGCAGGTACTGAAGGTACTCAAGGTACTGCAGGTACTGAAGGTACTCAAGGTACTCATGGAACTGAAGGTACTCAAGATACTCATGGTACTCAAGATACTCATGGTACTCAAGTGACTCATTGTACTGAAGGTACTCAAGTTACTCATGGTACTGAAGGTACTCAGGGTACTCAAGGTACTCATGGTACTGAAGGTACTCATGGTACTGAAGGTACAGAAGGTACTCATGGTAATCAAGGTACTCATGGTACTGAAGGTACTCATGGTACAGAAGGTACTCATGGTACTCAAGGTACTCAAGGTACTCAAGGTACTGAAGGTTCTGAAGGTACTCATGGTACTCAAGGTACTCAAGGTACTCATGGTACTCAAGGTATTGAAGGTACTCAAGATACTCATGGTACTCAAGGTATTGAAGGTACTCAAGGTACTCATGTTACTCATGGTACTCAAGGTACTCATGGTACTCAAGGTATTGAAGGTACTCAAGATACTCATGGTACTCAAGGTACTCAAGATACTCATGGTACTCAAGGTACTCAGGGTACTCATGGTACTCAAGGTACTCATGGTACTCAAGGTATTCATGGTACTCAAGGTACTCATGGTACTCAAGGTATTCATGGTACTCAAGGTACTCAAGGTGCTCATGGTTATCTTGAGGTTATCTTGAGATGATTTTGGGGCATTTTTTAGTGTCCCCGCTGCCCGGTCTTCGACCAGGCCTCCACCCCCAGGAAGCAGCCCGTGACAACTGACTAACACCCAGGTACCTATTTACTGCTAGGTAACAGGGGCATAGGGTGAAAGAAACTCTGCCCATTGTTTCTTGCCGGCGCCTGGGATCGAACCCAGGACCACAGGATCACAAGTCCAGCGTGCTGTCCGCTCGCCCGACCGGCTCCCTAGTCCCTATGGTAATCAAGATACTTAAGGTACTCATGGTACTGAAGGTACTCAAGGTATTCATGGAACTCATGGTACTGAAGGTACTCATGGTACTGAAGGTACCCATTGTACTAAAGGTACTCAAGGTACTCAAGGTACCCATTGTACTAAAGGTACTCAAGGTACTCATGGTACTGAAGTTACTGAAGGTACTCAAGGTACTCATGGTACTGAAGGTACTCATGGTACTGAAGGTACTCATGGTACTCAAGGTACTCATGGAACTGAAGATACTCAAGGTATTCATGGTACTCATGGTACTGAAGGTACTCATTGTACTAAAGGTACTCATGGTACTGAAGTTACTGAAGGTACTCAAGGTATTCATGGTACTCATGGTACTCAAGGTACTCAACGTACTCAAGGTACTCATGGTACTCAAGGTACTCATGGTACTCAAGGTACTCAAGGTACTGAAGGTACTCATAGTACTGAAGGTACTCATGGTACTGAAGGTACTCAAGATACTCAAGGTACTCATGGTACTCAAGGTACTCATGGTACTCAAGGTACTCAAGATACTCAAGGTACTCATGGTACTCATGGTACTCATGGTACTCAAGGTACTCAAGGTACTCATGGTACTCAAGGTACTCAAGATACTCAAGGTACTCATGGTACTCATGGTACTCAAGGTACTCAAGGTACTCATGGTACTCAAGGTACTCAAGGTACTTATGGTAATCAAGGTACTCAAAGTACTCATGGTACTCATGGTAGTCATGGTACTCAAGGTACTCATGGTACTGAAGGTACTCATGGTACTGAATTTACTCAAGGTACTCAAGGTACTCATGGTACTCAAGGTACTCAAGATACTCAAGGTACTCATGGTACTCATGGTACTCAAGGTACTCAAGGTACTCATGGTACTCAAGGTACTCAAGGTACTTATGGTAATCAAGGTACTCAAAGTACTCATGGTACTCATGGTAGTTATGGTACTCAAGGTACTCATGGTACTGAAGGTACTCATGGTACTGAATTTACTCATAGTACTGAACGTACTCATGGTACTCAAGATACTCAAGGTACTCATGGTACTCATGGTATTCAAGGTACTCAAGGTACTCATGGTACTCAAGGTACTCAAGATACTCAAGGTACTCATGGTACTCATGGTACTCAAGGTACTCAAGGTACTCGTGGAACTCAAGGTACTTATGGTAATCAAGGTACTCAAAGTACTCATGGTACTCATGGTAGTCATGGTACTCAAGGTACTCATGGTACTCAAGGTACTCATGGTACTGAATTTACTCAAGGTACTCATGGTACCCATGGCACTCATGGTACTGAAGGTACTCATTGTACTAAAGGTACTCATGGTACTGAAGTTACTGAAGGTACTTATGGTACTCATGGTACTCAAGGTACTCAAGACACTCAAGGTACTCATGGTACTCATGGTACTCAAGGTACTCATGGTTCTCAAGGTACTCAAGATACTCAAGGTACTCATGGTACTCATGGTACTCAAGGTACTCAAGGTACTCGTGGAAACTCAAGGTACTCAAGATACTCAAGGTACTCATGGTACTCATGGTACTCAAGGTACTCAAGATACTCAAGGTACTCAAGGTACTCAAGGTACTCAAGGTACTCATGGTACTCATGGTACTCAAGGTACTCAAGGTACTCGTGGAACTCAAGGTACTCAAGATACTCAAGGTACTCAAGGTACTCATGGTACTAATGATACTCAAGGTACTCAAGATACTCAAGGTACTCAAGGTACTCATGGTACTCATGGTACTCAAGGTACTCAAGGTACTCGTGGAACTCAAGGTACTCAAGATACTCAAGGTACTCATGGTACTCATGGTACTCATGGTACTCAAGGTACTCATGGTACTCAAGGTACTCAAGGTACTCAAGGTACTCATGGTACTCAAGGTACTCAAGGTACTCAAGGTACTCATGGTACTCATGGTACTCAAGGTACTCATGGTACTCAAGGTACTCATGGTTCTGAAGGTACTTAAGGTACTCATAGTACTGATGGTACTGAAGGTACTGAAGGTACTCAAGGTGCTCATGGTACTCATGGTACTCAAGGTACTCAAGGTACTCAAGGGTAGCCAAACTTGACTCCAGAAACCTCTGAGGGAAAGTCAACCATCGATACTAACATATATGACTTTAACAAAAAACTCATCTTTGGCTCTTTTTCGTGATGATAAATGACAATTACGTTGTGACAGCATGTATAACAGATGTGTTGGTGGGAATATGCTGCAACGAGCCAAACACAAATGATAGAAAGCCACAAACACAGAGAAACGAAGACAAATCAATAGAGAACATTAAGATGCAACTTAAAAATGACTGGTTACTCACCCCAGTCTTCTTCCTCGGCCGCTAGTGTGAGGCCTCGGCCCGGGCTGGTGGGCACGGAGGTGACGGCCAGCACGGCCATACACGTCCACACCACGCCCCAGTCCTGCCCTCGGCCGCTCCGGCCCCACCACATGTCTGGGCCACCTGGCGGGTCGAGAGCTGGCCGACACCATGCAACCTTCTCTCAGGTGGAACACTCTCTTATCCAGCTCTTCTCTCGCCTGCTCCTCTTCCTCGGGTTTCTCTCCTTTCTTGTTTTCTCCTTCTCTTCCTCTTCTTTTGTTTCTCTCTCTTCCACTTCTTCACGCAGAAGTAGCGTCACTTTTTTGTGATTTTTGGTAAGTTTCATCTCTCTTACTTTCGTGTTTGGCTTTATTGTTTACCTTCTCCTCTTTAAATTCCGGTTCTTTATAGGGCAATGTTTCTGTTGTGCCTCTCATGAGTGTTTGTCTAAGCTTCGTAAAGTATATATGTAGCTGAGATTGTGGTGTGTGTGTGTGTGTGTGTGTGTGTGTGTGTGTGTGTGTGTGTGTGTGTGTGTGTGTGCGCGAGCGCGCGCACGCGAGGGGACGCCAGAGGGTAGAAATGACGCGTCAGAGCACACCCCACAGCGAGGATGTGGCTCCCCTGATACCACTTCCTATGTTTTCCTAATGCACTCTTTCTCTCTCTCCCTCTCGTGTTAGAGCCACTGTTGGAGCCTCGCAGCATCCAGATCCTCCTCCCTATCTCTATTGCACTCTCACATCAACTCTCTTTTCAAATTATTTCATAACTATCGCCTTTATTCTTTTCCATTTTAAGAGCCCTTATGGAGAAGGTAAATTCTCCAAAGAAGATATAGCCAGTTTTACGGTCAGGGTGTCAAAGTGTTCATCTCTAGACTGGTAATATATGTGCAGATCTCCTCACCATAACGCCTCCATCATATTCCAGGAGCCAACTTGACAGCAAACCTTGTCTCAGAACACAAGAGCACTACACTGTGGTTCATCTCATGGACACATCCTGTTCCTGTGAGAAGATCCGTAGAAGAAGTGATGAGGGTTCGAACCTATGCAGAGGGTGTTCCTACACACATTTTTTCATTTACGCAATCACGTTAGTCTGATTACTCTTTGTGTGTCGTGGTTCGTGTGTCGTCTGCTTGACTGTGGTGACGGTGAAGGGCAGGATGTCGGGTTTCCTTTGTGGCAACGATCTGTGGGGAAAGAAAACAAATATTAGAGAATATAAACAATAAATTGCAAGCACCCACATCACACCTCTATGTTGCACATCCACGTATAATTAATTATAATTAGGTGGTATACAAAATTCTGAATGATTCCTTGCACAAGTGTCTAAATGCCGTTCTTATGTTAGCCAACCTGGCATATGCTGCTGATGTTATCCACTTGACATGGACTTCAGGGGGACAGGTCTGGCGTGATATCAACCCCCCAGGTCTTGCTTTCTTTCTGACTCTTGAGGAATTCCATCTCCCAAATGATACCTTGCAACTGGCCTCCTGCTCCTTACACCTATCTTTATTACATTACATTTGCTTGGGTTAAACTTTAACAACCATTTGTTCGACATTCCTCTAGTTTGTCTAGGTCTTCTTGAAGCCTCAAGCGATCCTCCTCTGTCTTAATCCTTCTCATAATTTTGGGCGTCGTCAGCAATCATTGAGAGGAATGAGTCTTTACCCTCTGGGAGTTCGTTCACGTATATCAGAAAAAGGATAGGACCGAGTATAGAGCCTTCTGGGACTCCACTGGTGACTTCACGCCAATCTGAGGTCTCACCCCCTCACTGTAACTCTTTGCTCACACACTGTGTGTGTGTGTGTGTGTGTGTGTGTGTGTTTTGTTGGGATCGAATTGTTGACAACCCAACACATTTAATTTAGGTTTATTCTGAATGTCTATCCTAATGCTTCGTTGTACTACAACGGGGTACATGAATCTGAACAGGTGTCAGCCTCAGCCGGACCTGTTGTCAGGTGCGACACACTTTGTGCCGAGGTCTGACAAAGGACAAGAAAATAAGATGGTATAAAACTTCATCATGGATATATTGTGATATATCTCTAATCACCTTATATAAAATATTTTACATGTATATATATATGTGCATTGTACACAAGTACAGTTAAATATATATATAGAGAGAGATACAACGACCATGCTACGGTCGTCTCTTGTCCGATTGATCTTCCCACTTATAAATCATCTACTTTCCTGCAATTTGTACCGCTATCAGGAAAATCGTTACCTCCACGCCGACCTCTAAATCTCACAGCTGTTATCTTCCATAACTTTCAAGAGCGTCGACCATGCCTCGAGGTCCTCTTCCTTCATGAGGGTGGAGCACACTAACAGTTGGGTCGGTTGGTCACACATCCAAACGCGACGACAGCCTGTTGACTCAATGGAGGGGAGTAGATGTCTGTCTCTCCACATGCTCCGGCCAGCACACGTTACCTCGCCCGGTGGTTCTGATTGGCTAACAGACATTCCCGCCACCGGACGAGCCACACCGTGCTGACAGTTAACGACCTCCATGGTTGTTAACCTCGTTCTTCCTGTAATAATGAACGTATGACTTAAATAATCGTGCCTTTATGCGATGAAATAACACGAAATACGATATACCGTAACAGTGTGTGTGTGTGTGTGTGTGTGTGTGTGTGTGTGTGTGTGTGTGTGTGTGTGTGTGTGTGTGTGTGTGTGTGTGTGTATGTATGTGTGTGTGTGTGCGGGGGCATTTGTGTATAAGGGGGAGGGAGAGTGGGGGGGTGTCTTGGGAGAGTGTGATGCGTGGGAAGTTGGTGGGATGGGTGGACGGTCACCAGGACCTGTGTAGCATCTAAGTGTCAAGAACCTGTACCCGGAATGAGCCACCGGAGTTTGTAGGTCTAAATATCTCAGGTACACTTTAAATTAATTATTTTAAGTCACTCTGTACACCTTATTGATGACCTAGATAGGAGTACCTACCGTCAGCTCACCCCGAGCAAGCACACCTAGGTGAGGTTGAGGAGATGTCCATATGACGGGGTTGGTCGCCTGTCCTCTCCTCAGCCCTGGTATCAATGTTGTCTCCACGTGCTCCTAGCTGTCTCCACGTGCTCCTGGCTGTCTCCACGTGCTCCTGGCTGTCTCCGCGTGCTCCTGGCTGTCTCCACGTGTTCCTGGCTGTCTCCACGTGCTCCTGGCTGTCTCCACGTGCTCCTGGCTGTCTCCACGTGTTCCTGGCTGTCTCCACGTGTTCCTGGCTGTCTCCACGTGCTCCTGGCTGTCTCCACGTGTTCCTGGCTGTCTCCACGTGCTCCTGGCTGTCTCCACGTGTTCCTGGCTGTCTCCACGTGTTCCTGGCTGTCTCCACGTGCTCCTGGCTGTCTCCACGTGTTCCTGGCTGTCTCCACGTGTTCCTGGCTGTCTCCGCGTGCTCCTGGCTGTCTCCACGTGCTCCTGGCTGTCTCCACGTGCTCCTGGCTGTCTCCACGTGCTCCTGGCTGTCTCCACGTGCTACTGTTGTCTCCACGTGCTCCTGGCTGTCTCCACGTGCTCCTGGCTGTCTCCACGTGCTACTGTTGTCTCCACGTGCTCCTGGCTGTCTCCACGTGCTCCTGGCTGTCTCCACGTGCTCCTGGCTGTCTCCACATGCTCCTGGCTGTCTCCACGTGCTACTGTTGTCTCCACGTGCTCCTGGCTGTCTCCACGTGCTCCTGGCTGTCTCCACGTGCTACTGTTGTCTCCACGTGCTCCTGGCTGTCTCCACGTGCTCCTGGCTGTCTCCACGTGCTCCTGGCTGTCTCCACGTGCTCCTGGCTGTCTCCACGTGCTACTGTTGTCTCCACGTGTTCCTGGCTGTCTCCACGTGCTCCTGGCTGTCTCCACGTGCTCCTGGCTGTCTCCACGTGCTCCTGGCTGTCTCCACGTGCTACTGTTGTCTCCACGTGCTCCTGGCTGTCTCCACGTGCTCCTGGCTGTCTCCACGTGCTCCTGGCTGTCTCCACGTACTCCTGGCTGTTTCCACGTGCTACTGGCTGTCTCCACGTGCTCCTGGCTGTCTTCACGTGCTCCTGGCTGTCTCCACGTGCTCCTGGCTGTCTCCACGTGCTCCTGGCTGTCTCCACATGCTCCTGGCTGTCTCCACGTGCTCCTGGCTGTCTCCACGTGCTCCTGGCTGTCTCCACGTGCTCCTGGCTGCCTCCACGTGTTCCTGGCTGTCTCCACGTGCTCCTGGCTGTCTCCACGTGCTCCTGGCTGTCTCCACGTGCTCCTGGCTGCCTCCACGTGTTCCTGGCTGTCTCCACGTGCTCCTGGCTGTCTCCACGTGTTCCTGGCTGTCTCCACGTGCTCCTGGCTGTCTCCACGTGTTCCTGGCTGTCTCCACGTGCTCCTGGCTGTCTCTACGTGTTCCTGGCTGTCTCCACGTGCTCCTGGCTGTCTCCACGTGCTCCTGGCTGTCTCCACGTGTTCCTGGCTGTATCCACGTGTTCCTGGCTGTCTCCACGTGTTCCTGGCTGTCTCCACGTGCTCCTGGCTGTCTCCACGTGTTCCTGGCTGTCTCCACGTGCTCCTGGCTGTATCCACTTGCTCCTGGCTGTCTCCACGTGCTCCTGGCTGTCTCCACGTGTTCCTGGAATACTATTTGTTCCTATCTTCCTCACTGATCGTCAATCAATATGCGCAACATAGTATACATTCCTGAACGGTGCCCACACTTTGGGGGATCAATCAGTATGTATGCTATAATCCACTTCACAACACAATACTTGGCAAGGCAAATCGTTGGTCCTGGCTAAACTGTCCCTCGGTACCACTGATTGGGCCACTCTTCCTTATTTATGTTTTCTTAATTGATCTACCGCTGTAGGAGCTCACTATAGACGTGATCACTGCGTTTGTATACACTCCCGTGACAAGAAAACTATGTTTCTTGTCTCTGTACCACTTCAATGTCTCGAGGTATTGATGTTATTCGCGGACCCTACTGACACACGTATGCCTATTATGGACGTTAGTCTCCCGAGTGTGTGTGAGTGTGTGTGTGTGTGTGTGTGTGTGAGTGTGTGTGTGTGTGTGTGTGTGTGTGTGTACTCACCTATTTGTGCTTGCGGGGGTTGAGCTTTGGCTCTTTGGTCCCGCCTCTCAACTGTCAATCAACTGGTGTACAGATTCCTGAGCCTACTGGGCTCTATCATATCTACATTTAAAACTGTGTATGGAGTCAGCCTCCACCACATCACTGCCTAATGCATTCCATCCGTTAACTACTCTGACACTAAAAAGTTCCTTCTAACGTCTCTGTGGCTCATGTGAGTACTCAGTTTCCACCTGTGTCCCCTTGTTCGCGTCCCACCAGTGTTGAATAGTTTATCTTGTTTACCCGGTCGATTCCTCTGAGGATTTTGTAGGTTGTGATCATGTCTCCCCTTACTCTTCTGTCTTCCAGTGTCGTAAGGTGCATTTCCCGCAGCCTTTCCTCGTAACTCATGCCTCTTAGTTCTGGGACTAGTCTAGTGGCATACCTTTGGACTTTTTCCAGCTTCGTCTTGTGCTTGACAAGGTACGGGCTCCATGCTGGGGCCGCATACTCCAGGATTGGTCTTACATATGTGGTGTACAAGATTCTGAATGATTCCTTACACAGGTTCCTGAACGCTGTTCTGATGTTAGCCAGCCTCGCATATGCCGCAGACGTTATTCTTTTATGTGGGCTTCAGGAGACAGGTTTGGTGTGATATCAACTCCTAGATCTTTCTCTCTGTTCGTTTCATTAAGTACTTCATCTCCTATTCTGTATCCTGTGTTTGGCCTCCTATTTCCACCACCTAGTTTCATTACTTTGCATTTACTCGGGTTGAACTTCAACAGCCATTTGTTGGACCATTCACTCAGTCTGTCTAGGTCATCTTGTAGCCTCCTACTATCGTCCTCAGTTTCAATCCTCCTCATAATTTTTGCATCATCGGCAAACATTGAGAGAAACGATTCTATACCCTCTGGAAGATCATTTACATATATCAGAAACAGTATAGGTCCAAGGACTGACCCCTGCGGTACTCCACTCGTAACGTCTCGCCAATCTGAGACCTCACCCCTCACACTGACTCGTTGTCTCCTGTTACTTAGGTACTCCTGTATCCAACGGAGTACCTTCCCTTTCACTCCAGCCTGCATCTCCAGTTTTTTCACTAACCTCTTGTGTGGCACTGTGTCAAAGGCTTTCTGACAATCCAAAAATATGCAGTCTGCCCACCCTTCTCTTTCTTGCCTTATTTTTGTTGCCTGGTCGTAGAATTCAAGTAACCCTGTGAGGCAGGACCTGCCATCCCTGAATCCATGTTGATGCTGTGTTACAAAGTTCTTTCGCTCCAGATGTTCCACTAGCTTTCTTCGCACAATCTTCTCCATCAACTTGCATGGTATGCAGGTTAGGGACACTGGTCTGTAATTCAGTGCCTCCTGTCTATCCCCTTTCTTGTATATCGGGACTACGTTAGCTGCTTTCCAAATTTCTGGCAGTTCCCCTGTTGCCAGTGATTTGTTATACACCATGGAGAGCGGGAGGCACAGTTCTTCTGCTCCTTCCTTTAGTATCCAAGGGGAGATTCCATCTGGACCTATAGCCTTTGTCACATCCAATTCTAGTAAACACTTCCTTACTTCCCCGCTGGTAATCTCAAACTCTTCCAGTGGTTCCTGGTTAGCTATTCCCTCTCTTATCTCTGGGATTTCTCCTTGCTCCAAGGTGAAGACCTCCTGGAATTTCTTATTCAGTTCCTCACACACTTCCTTGTCGTT
>NC_091173.1:43284029-43310201 GCF_040958095.1 Procambarus clarkii
GAAGATTTTTTCTCAAGCCGGATGAGAAAAGCCATTTTGTCAAGATGTGAAAAGGCATTTTTGCCAAAATGAGAATTTTTTTTTGGTCAAAATGAGAAAAGCCATGTCCACCATTTTTCTCAAGTTCTGTGCTTCAAATTAACATTAACCCTGTACGAGACAAATTAGAAAGAAATATATTTCATATTTTGTTTCAGTTTCCTATATCTTGCTTTCTCTATGGAAAGAAAATATTTTCTCCCATTTTATCCAAGTTTCACGAGGGATGGTGAGAGAGCCGCTCTGGTCCTTCATCCATGTAGACGCTGAGAACTGAGTCACGTGTCAATAATGTGCAAGCTGGCGGTGCCTGCAGGAAGCACCAAGCCACAAATTAGACGCGCAGGAAATTCTATTTATGTATGGTCAGTAAAAGATGCGATAGATTAAGGAATTTTTTGCAAGGCAAGGAGAACTGGTTTGATGTACGTACTTGCGGATTAAATACAATATTTTGTATAATTATTCTAAGTAAAATATTCCATAACAATAATAATAATAATCTTTATGTATTTATTATTATTATTATTATCATCATCATCATTATTGTAATAATAATATTATTGTGAAACTTTGCAAAACTCTCATGCTTTAATGAAGGCGAAGAAAGGATTCATTACATGTACAAATATTATTAAATTAAAGCAAATCTTCCGAAGTACCAACATTCTATATCATGGTACTGTAAACAACGTTTACTGTTTACACCACCTTGATAGAGGATGTAAGGTGATATAAAAACTCGGTTTAATAATACATTTACACATGTGATGTCTATTCTTCATTATTATTATTATTATTATTATTATTATTATTATTATTATTATTATTATTATTATGAAAGTGAAGGAAAGACCCAATTTATGTTTAAGTGCAATAATATAAAGTGAATTTAATTAAATATATTGGTTTTTATTACACTTATTGGGTCTTTCTTTCACCTTCCTTCAACCACTCAGGCATTGTAGTAAGTTTCTCCATTATTATTATTATTATTATTATTATTATTATTATTATTATTATTTATTATTATTATTATTATTATCAGGGACTTGAAGCGTATCTATACGAAGCATATGGAATTTCTGAATTTTATTGAATACCCACAGACTGCGACATAGTTTCTGTTTTAAAAAGTCAACATGTATGGTATAGGGTCTCGTACTCTACCTTTGCCTCTAACAACTTAAGGTTGTTGTTAAGGTTTGTTGTTGTTGACAACTTAAGGTTGTTGTTGTTGTTGTTGTAGCCTGATAACTGGTACTACAAATAAATGGTTTGTACTTCTTGATAGATTTGATTTTGAAGCTGTAGAATATTATACATTATATTATGTATAATTATTAATATAATTATACATTATATTATGTATAATTATATAATATATGTATATATTATATTATTTACATCCCATATATGGGATGTAAACAGGGACAAGGGGCAGTGGACCAACAGTGAATGGGGAACAACCTCCTAGAAACAAGTGCAATTTCCAATAGTAGATAGACTAACCCCAGAGGCACACACAAATAGACATACTCTTTACTGCCCAACCTAAAACTTCTCTTCAAAAGACTCAATAAGACAGTGCTCAGATCATTCCGCATGTGTGGAAGCAATTAGCACTGCCTTGTAGTGAATCTTCCAGCCTTAGAAGCACATTTGGAATCTTTGAGAGATCTAAAGATTTGGTTCGTGGCCCTTACCAAAGCTCCTTTGGAAATGTTCATAATAAACACCAATATAACAAAAGACATCAGTGAAAGTGAAAGACTCCGACGAACTACAATGATGTGAGAAAATGATTCTCTGAGTCATTCCTAACATCTTGGAATCTCTCTGAAGTGTTTCCATGAACATGTGATCATATTTGTGTAACCTGTGTCTATGTCTATAAATGAGTCCAACAAAGCCTTGAAAACTAAACTAAAATTAGGATTCAACACCTTAAATACCGCTGTGATCCTTGTCGTAAACCACTCGACAGTGGTGTTGTGTGACTCCGTCCAGCTGTTCACTGTAAGACTCCCGGATGGTCATCGTACTGAACTAGTGTTTAGCTTTCAGTGTTAAAGTCATAAACAGTCACGTGCGAATCTCTTCCGAGCGCGCTAATGACCTTTAAGTCATAGAGTTTCCCTCCCGTGTAAAGAGGATTTATTAGCTGGAAACACATTTTTATTGCAATTGTTTTCTAGAATTATAAAATGGTGGTAATGTGCTAACCAAAACCACACACTAGAAAGTGAAGGGACGACGACGTTTTGGTCCGTCCTGGACCCTTCTCATTACAGCAAACATCTTCCCACATGTCTACTTCCCATCAAACATCCTCCCCATCTTCCACCTGTACAACCCTCAACTGCCCCTTCCCACACCCTCACTATATACCCGCAACCTGTCCTCTTAAAAAGAACGTCGCTGTTGGCCGTTTGCCCGTATGGCCGAATATGGATGTAATTTGAAAATGAAAAAAATGAATATAAATTTGGGATTTTTTTTTCAATAACAGTAAGTTAAGGGTCCTCTGGTAGGTTAGGTGGGCAGGAAATTGTCATAAAGTTCCAAAACGTTATGAAAAACGTTAATGGAAAGAATCCTCTTCTAAGCTTGCCGAGTAAGCCGGACGACTCAAACAGAAAACGGAACGGTACGTCACTTTTGTGAGTCGATTTCATTTCAAATTACGTCTAAATTTGGCCATAGCGCGCATAGGAGCGAAAAGTGCCGTTATTTTTAAGAGAACAGGTTGCTACCCGAACAACCTTCCCCCACCCATGTTGGTCTACATACATTCCTCGTCTCCTTCCTTCCTGCCCACACATGGTCATTCCCTGGGTCTTCTCTCCCTACCCACGCATGCTCTTCACCCATTTCCTCTCTTTTCCTCCCATTTCCCCCATTTCCTCTTGCCCACATCCTCCTCTGTCCAATCAATGTAACCAAAAGGTTGTGCCCACAATGTAAATCTGTTATATGTACATGTATTTTGAAAATAAATTTCAGAATTTATTATTTTAAATGATTATGACATCTATGGACTCTGGGCTGAATATTTCACATCACAAAAGTTCATGGAGGAGGGTCATTGGCGTCGTGGCCTTCTTCAGGGGGGTTGTTAAAGCCACTAAGTCTCCTATCACACCATTACTTCTGCAAAATTTAGTGAGGCTAGCCTGAAGCATCGGACCTCCAAACACACATACAGGCAGACAAATATTTCCTGTTTTTAGATGAAGGGATTATGAAAGGCTGAAATGTGTATGCAAATAATTAAAAATACTATGCTCTCCTTTTTTTAACATGGGAAATGTTCTGTGCGACCTGCCATGGACGTGTTTGTGATCACTCATACATACACGTGAGTGAAGACGCACTTCCCCTCAAGCGTCGGGAAAATATAGCTGACATCATCTGAGTGACCTCCTAGCGTGACCTCAAACTTGCACAGAGCCAAAGTTCCCGTCTCCAAGTTTGGTCATTACGGCTGTGAGTGGGTCGTTGTATGAGAGTATATCCTTATTGAGGCCATGGTCCAGCTGGCTGTGTCCTGCACACCCACCATATACAACAACAGTGATCACGGATGTTACAACCTGCGGAGAAGCGACGAAGAGAAGGTATGATGAAGCACTGTAATATTGTAATAGTATTAGGCTGTGATGCTGACGTTATTACTGCAACAGAAAGATATGTTAATGGAGCATCACAGAAACTGCGAGATATCCCAACAACATGTTAGGGGGATTCATTAATATTATTAGTATGCCAAAAAGAGGACAGTCACACATGACAACAGAACCAATTGTGTTTCAGTCCTTTCTGATAAGTGTCCATCAAGGAATAAAGTCTCATCATATTCCTGTACATCTCTGTTATTACAGATGATTGCATATTTTCTACAGAGTTGCTGTTCCTTTTGACCTTCATTAGTGTTTATGTGCTTCACTCACAGACTTATAACGATAATGCGAACTTCAGACTGCAGTCACTTCTCTCCAACATTTGTAGCTGGTACACTGATCAACACAAAATTTTATTTAGTTGTATCTTTTATCAATATTGTTTACAACGCTTCGGGCGATATGAGAGACTTTAGCCTACTAATTTATAACTGACAATATAAATATAGCAGGTGAGCAATTTCTTTTTGTATTAAAAAATATCATATAGCGAAAAATTATTGTAATCATACAACTAAAAAAAATATAAAAAGTACATTTTAAAACAACTATAATTCAATACCGTATCACACTGTACCTCAGGTGGGGGAGAGCAACTACACACACGCGGTCACACTGTACCTCAGGTGGGGGAGAGCAACTACACACACGCGGTCACACTGTACCTCAGGTGGGGGAGAGCAACTACACACACGCGGTCAACCAGGGTTACACACGCCAGATCTACCATCACCTCCACCCTCGCGCTCACTAATGACACATAGCTAAGAGTTCAGTGTTGTTCATACAGCACACGACAGTGTTCAGTGTTGTTCATACAGCACACGACAGTGTTCAGTGTTGTTCATACAGCACACGACAGTGTTCAGTGTTGTTCATACAGCACACGACAGTGTTCAGTGTTGTTCATACAGCACACGACAGTGTTCAGTGTTGTTCATACAGCACACGACAGTGTTCAGTGTTGTTCATACAGCACACGACAGTGTTCAGTGTTGTTCATACAGCACACGACAGTGTTCAGTGTTGTTCATACAGCACACGACAGTGTTCAGTGTTGTTCATACAGCACACGACAGTGTTCAGTGTTGTTCATACAGCACACGACAGTGTTCAGTGTTGTTCATACAGCACACGACAGTGTTCAGTGTTGTTCATACAGCACACGACAGTGTTCAGTGTTGTTCATACAGCAACGACAGTGTTCAGTGTTGTTCATACAGCACACGACAGTGTTCAGTGTTGTTCATACAGCACACGACAGTGTTCAGTGTTGTTCATACAGCACACGACAGTGTTCAGTGTTGTTCATACAGCACACGACAGTGTTCAGTGTTGTTCATACAGCACACGACAGTGTTCAGTGTTGTTCATACAGCACACGACAGTGTTCAATGTTGTTCATACAGCACACGACAGTGTTCAGTGTTGTTCATACAGCACACGACAGTGTTCAGTGTTGTTCATACAGCACACGACAGTGTTCAGTGTTGTTCATACAGCACACGACAGTGTTCAGTGTTGTTCATACAGCACACGACAGTGTTCAGTGTTGTTCATACAGCACACGACAGTGTTCAGTGTTGTTCATACAGCACACGACAGTGTTCAGTGTTGTTCATACAGCACACGACAGTGTTCAGTGTTGTTCACACAGCACACGACAGTGTTCAGTGTTGTTCATACAGCACACGACAGTGTTCAGTGTTGTTCACACAGCACACGACAGTGTTCAGTGTTGTTCATACAGCACACGACAGTGTTCAGTGTTGTTCATACAGCACACGACAGTGTTCAGTGTTGTTCATACAGCACACGACAGTGTTCAGTGTTGTTCATACAGCACACGACAGTGTTCAGTGTTGTTCATACAGCACACGACAGTGTTCAGTGTTGTTCATACAGCACACGACAGTGTTCAGTGTTGTTCATACAGCACACGACAGTGTTCAGTGTTGTTCATACAGCACACGACAGTGTTCAGTGTTGTTCATACAGCACACGACAGTGTTCAGTGTTGTTCATACAGCACACGACAGTGTTCAGTGTTGTTCATACAGCACACGACAGTGTTCAGTGTTGTTCATACAGCACACGACAGTGTTCAGTGTTGTTCATACAGGATACGACAGTGTTCAGTGTTGTTCATACAGGATACGACAGTGTTCAGTGTTGTTCATACATAATGAGATGAAGCAAAATGGTGTTCATTCAGGATATAAGAAGGAGTTTAATGATATACAGTATACGAGGGAGATCAATGATGTTCAGATAGAATAAGACTAAGTTCAGCGCTGTTCACGCCAGATCCTTATCGTGACTCCTCCCCTGTGCTATATAATCGTAATGGCTTAACGCTTTCCCCCTGATAGTTCCCTTCCCTTCAACCAGGATAGGTGTACCAGGAGGCCAGCACCTCCAAGACGAGCCCCTGTGACATGTAACAATGTCATGCCGTCATGTCAGTGCTTGACGGATAAACACGACAGCCAGCAATAGACACCGGTCAAATGGACCTGGCAAAATATAGCCCCCATACGAAATAATGGTATTTGCTTTATCCTCAATACTAATGGTAATATTTACCGCTTGTTATGTATGCGACAGTGATTGGTCCATATTGTGTGTACATTACGCCGTGTTGCTTATATCTAATCGGCAATTATTTTGCACAGCGAAATTTGACAAGGAATGGCCTATTGCTCACCGGCTGGTGACATGTTGAATCTATCTATAAATTTAGAAATCTTTATTGCTTAGTTCTATGGAATATTTCTCAGTGAGCGGCGATATAACGAGACAGGTAAACAACCAGGTAAACATAAATGAATGGATGGGGATATATTTATTTAACAACAATGAACATTTTTACTATTCACTTCAACTGTTCCGAGGTAAACCAAGTACCACTGCCAATATTTGTATAATAAATAACATCTAGTTTAATTCATTTATTATGCACCCCCATACCCATCTTGTGGACGGTAGCGGAAAGGTTACAGAGCCACATAATGGGCTCAAGGACTGAACCCCACAATTCATTTAGCTTAGCAAGCTACAATCTTGTTGACCTAGTTACAAAATTCAATACACTTCGTCACAAATGGGCTCGAGACCGACCACAAGTTAACCCATTCTCGCACTTGCTTACAGTCAATATTGGCTCATTGAATAAGTGCATATGTGACATACTAATTGATTGTAAATATTTTTGTTTACCTTGAAAAACTTCATAGAAAACACCGACCTCACCTAGCCTCCTTAGTATAAGATAAGCATCTTATTGCTTCATAATTACTATTAACTTAACCTATACCGTTGATAGGTTAAGTAATAATTATAAATAAGAAGCCATAAGATGCTTGTCTTAACATACTAAGAAATTTAGGTGAGGTCGGTGTTTTCTATGAAGCTTTTCAAAGGTAAACTAAAATATTCACAATCAATTAGTATGTCACATATGCACCTACTAAATAAGCCAATATTGACTATAAGCTAGTGCGATATCGGGTTGCACAAGTACAGTTTCTAAATTATGCCACTGACATATGTGGAGAGCTAGTGTCACAACTGATATGCTTGTCCTGCACGCCGTCCCCTATCCAGTGGGCAGCGGTGGATAGGTTACATTCACGTAGATACTACAAACAGCAAACAGGAACTTCTTTTCGAAATTTTACAGAATTTTTTTTACAAGAACTTCTTTTCGACGGCTCATAAAACGGAGAAAAGGGTCCTGAAAGCTATTGTTGATAAGAACGTCATCCCTACAGACAAAAATCAGAAAATGAAATTGAAAATTTATAATAAAACCAAAGAAACACGGCAAATCTACTCATGAAAAACTCCCCAGACACTAAGCAGAACGCTTTGAAGGAGACCATCGTCGTCTATGCCATTAAATGCCCACTTGCGGACTGTAAGCCCCAAAGAACTTAGTATACAGGCAAGACAACAGCGTCTCTTTCCAGGCGACTAACAATGCATAAGCAACAGGGCGCCACCAAGGAACATATAATCTCTTCTCACAACTAGACCATCACCAGAGAAATCTTAACAAACAACACAGAAATCATCAATAGGTACAGCGATGGCAGGCGGCTTGACATCTGCGAGGCACTACACATCAAAAAGTCAACACCAGCAATCAACAGCCAATTAATGCACAACTATATTCTTCCCACTTCAATGTATCGTATGGGCCAATAGGCCCTCTGCAGTTACTTCCATTCTCATGTACCCACCTCACCTAATACCCACCTCACCCAAACCAATAAAAGGGGAGTGATATAAAATGTTTCGTACACAGTTCATCGAGTGTATTATAAATGTTGTTCATAAGTGTACTGTTAAGTGTAAAGAAGTCTTTGAGAAAATAAGAAGCCTTACTAAACGCTTCTAAGCGTCAGACCATTAATAAAAAAAGAATTTTGGAGGATTTATTTTTTCATTACCACCGACAGTGAAGAAAAACATCAGAAATATTGAAAAAAAATCGTGTTAGAATTATTAATCTTACTTTTTCGGTCATATTCAACAGCATATGTTTACAAGAAAGACTCTAACTAGAATATACATATATATGTATCTATATATATATATATATATATATATATATATATAATATATATATATAATATATATATATATATATATATATATATATATATATATATATATATATAATATATATATATATATATATCTAACTGAAAACTCACACCCCAGAAGTGACTCGAACCCATACTCCCAGAAACAACGCAACTGGTATGTACAAGACGCCTTAATCCACTTGACCATCACGACCGGACAAAATGAGGTGATAGCCGAGGCTATTTGAACCACCCCACCGCCGGCACTCGGATAGTAATCTTGGGCATAGCATTTTACCAAATCACCTCATTCTTTGGGGCACACGTGAGGAACACAAATGCGAACAAGCCTGAATGGTCCCCAGGACAATATGCAACTGAAAACTCACACCCCAGAAGTGACTCGAACCCATACTCCCAGAAACAACGCAACTGGTATGTACAAGACGCCTTAATCCACTTGACCATCACGACCGGACAAAATGAGGTGATAGCCGAGGCTATTTGAACCACCCCACCGCCGGCACTCGGATAGTAATCTTGGGCATAGCATTTTACCAAATCACCTCATTCTTTGGGGCACACGTGAGGAACACAAATGCGAACAAGCCTGAATGGTCCCCAGGACAATATGCAACTGAAAACTCACACCCCAGAAGTGACTCGAACCCATACTCCCAGAAACAACGCAACTGGTATGTACAAGACGCCTTAATCCACTTGACCATCACGACCGGACAAAATGAGGTGATAGTAGAGGCTATTTGAACCACCCCACCGCCGGCACTCGGATAGAGAGTTTTCAGTTGCATATTGTCCTGGGGACCATTCAGGCTTGTTCGCATTTGTGTTCCTCACGTGTGCCCCAAAGAATGATGTGATTTGGTAAAATGCTATGCCCAAGATTACTATCCGAGTGCCGGCGGTGGGGTGGTTCAAATAGCCTCGGCTATCACCTCATTTTGTCCGGTCGTGATGGTCAAGTGGATTAAGGCGTCTTGTACATACCAGTTGCGTTGTTTCTGGGAGTATGGGTTCGAGTCACTTCTGGGGTGTGAGTTTTCAGTTGCATATTGTCCTGGGGACCATTCAGGCTTGTTCGCATTTGTGTTCCTCACGTGTGCCCCAAAGAATGAGGTGATTTGGTAAAATGCTATGCCCAAGATTACTATCCGAGTGCCGGCGGTGGGGTGGTTCAAATAGCCTCGGCTATCACCTCATTTTGTCCGGTCGTGATGGTCAAGTGGATTAAGGCGTCTTGTACATACCAGTTGCGTTGTTTCTGGGAGTATGGGTTCGAGTCACTTCTGGGGTGTGAGTTTTCAGTTGCATATTGTCCTGGGGACCATTCAGGCTTGTTCGCATTTGTGTTCCTCACGTGTGCCCCAAAGAATGAGGTGATTTGGTAAAATGCTATGCCCAAGATTACTATCCGAGTGCCGGCGGTGGGGTGGTTCAAATAGCCTCGGCTATCACCTCATTTTGTCCGGTCGTGATGGTCAAGTGGATTAAGGCGTCTTGTACATACCAGTTGCGTTGTTTCTGGGAGTATGGGTTCGAGTCACTTCTGGGGTGTGAGTTTTCAGTTGCATATTGTCCTGGGGACCATTCAGGCTTGTTCGCATTTGTGTTCCTCACGTGTGCCCCAAAGAATGAGGTGATTTGGTAAAATGCTATGCCCAAGATTACTATCCGAGTGCCGGCGGTGGGGTGGTTCAAATAGCCTCGGCTATCACCTCATTTTGTCCGGTCGTGATGGTCAAGTGGATTAAGGCGTCTTGTACATACCAGTTGCGTTGTTTCTGGGAGTATGGGTTCGAGTCACTTCTGGGGTGTGAGTTTTCAGTTGCATATTGTCCTGGGGACCATTCAGGCTTGTTCGCATTTGTGTTCCTCACGTGTGCCCCAAAGAATGAGGTGATTTGGTAAAATGCTATGCCCAAGATTACTATCCGAGTGCCGGCGGTGGGGTGGTTCAAATAGCCTCGGCTATCACCTCATTTTGTCCGGTCGTGATGGTCAAGTGGATTAAGGCGTCTTATACATACCAGTTGCGTTGTTTCTGGGAGTATGGGTTCGAGTCACTTCTGGGGTCTGAGTTTTCAGTTGCATATTGTCCTGGGGACCATTCAGGCTTGTTCGCATATATATATATATATATATATATATATATATATATATATACATATATATATAGATAGATACATATATATTAGTATATTTATGATCGATGTTCCCTTCGGGAATCTTAATTTTAAGATGAATAGGAAAACCAGGGATATACTGAACATCTTGTTTCAGATTCTTTACTTTAAAAAACATAACGTTTCGAATACTTCTCGTATTCATCATCAGATCTAAAAGAAAAAACAGAAATCACAATCAAATAGCTGGTAAACAAAGAACTCATACTGAATATAATTGCCTATCAAAGAAAGGAAAATGCTTAAAAAACAAACCACTTAAGCGCACTTAAAGTGATCAATACAAATAAAACTTATTAACTGTCACATATATTAAAACTAATTTAAAAATCCATTAAACTACAAGATGAAATTTATAACTACTAAAACAAACCATTCTATTAAGGATGGTAAACTCATGACAACAACGAACACCTCATTAACTTTAAGGATGGTAAACTCATGACAACAACGAACACCTCATTAACTTTAAGGATGGTAAACTCATGACAACCACGAACACCTCATTAACTTTAAGGATGGTAAACTGATGACAACCACGGACACCTCATTAACTTTAATTATGGTAAACTCATGACAACAACATTTAAAAAATACCATTGAATCATCAGCCACAAATTTAGGCAGTACAACAGAATGCAATTTTGATATTTCATTTTTGAATTACCACTTGCTAAATCATTGTAAAAAATATGATGAATTGCTGACACTTTTTTATGCCTTAAATGTTTGTCTGTGATCCACCTACACGTGTCGTTGTCTTCCCTTCTTACGAAGTTCTTAATGTGAACATCTGACATGTTTGATAATGTCTATCTCTGTCTCACCTGAAACCTCTATATTTCCTCTTCTGGTAGTTATCCGTGACGACCTCTGTTAGATTTGTTGTTGTTTTGGTGACCTCGTTGTTACCTTGCGATGATTTCGGGGCTCAACGTCTCCGCGGCCCGGTCCTCGACCAGGTCTCTCTATTGCTGGACTGGTCAACCTGGCTGTTGGACGCGGCTGCCCGAAGCCACATAATATACAAATAATTAAGGAAGATTACGCACAGTATATATCCATACATAACATACTACCTCTTACGTAAAATATACCAATTATATAATATATACCCATTACATAGAATATAACCATTACGTAGAATATACTCATTACGTAGAATATACCCATTACGTAGAATATACCCATTACGTAGAATATACCCATTATATAATATATTCCCATTACATAATATATTCATATCATGTAATATTCCATTAAATAATATTCCGCTTAAGTAATATATTCCCAATATTCTGTAATTTAAAAACTATATGAATTTATATATGTATATCACATTCAGTTTGAAATGCCAAAGGAAATAAAGATATAGTCACCTTATCCAGAAAGACCGATGAAAACATTAATAGAAAACTTTAGCCTTGTCAGTAAAATATTATTAAAAGCTTTCTTGTGTGAAGTTACCATTTAGCAGCACGGGGACCCGGATGTGTGAGGAAACACCACACACACACACAGCACGGGGACCCGGGTGTGTGAGGAAACACCACACACACACACAGCACGGGGACCCGGGTGTGTGAGGAAACACCACACACACACAGCACGGGGACCCGGGTGTGTGAGGAACACACCACACACACACAGCACGGGGACCCGGGTGTGTGAGGAAACACCACACACACACACAGCACGGGGACCCGGGTGTGTGAGGAAACACCCACACACACACAGCACGGGGACCCGGGTGTGTGAGGAAACACCACACACACACACAGCACGGGGACCCGGGTGTGTGAGGAAACACCACACACACACACAGCACGGGGACCCGGGTGTGTGAGGAAACACCGCACACACACACAGCACGGGGACCCGGGTGTGTGAGGAAACACCACACACACACACAGCACGGGGACCCGGGTGTGTGAGGAAACACCGCACACACACACAGCACGGGGACCCGGGTGTGTGAGGAAACACCACACACACACACAGCACGGGGACCCGGGTGTGTGAGGAAACACCACACACACACACAGCACGGGGACCCGGGTGTGTGAGGAAACACACACACACACACACACAGCACGGGGACCCGGGTGTGTGAGGAAACACCACACACACACACAGCACGGGGACCCGGGTGTGTGAGGAAACACCGCACACACACACACAGCACGGGGACCCGGGTGTGTGAGGAAACACCACACACACACACAGCACGGGGACCCGGGTGTGTGAGGAAACACCGCACACACACACAGCACGGGGACCCGGGTGTGTGAGGAAACACCACACACACACACAGCACGGGGACCCGGGTGTGTGAGGAAACACACCACACACACACACAGCACGGGGACCCGGGTGTGTGAGGAAACACCACACACACACACACAGCACGGGGACCCGGGTGTGTGAGGAAACACCACACACACACACAGCACGGGGACCCGGGTGTGTGAGGAAACACCGCACACACACACAGCACGGGGACCCGGGTGTGTGAGGAAACACCACACACACACACAGCACGGGGACCCGGGTGTGTGAGGAAACACCGCACACACACACAGCACGGGGACCCGGGTGTGTGAGGAAACACCACACACACACACAGCACGGGGACCCGGGTGTGTGAGGAAACACACACACACACACACACAGCACGGGGACCCGGGTGTGTGAGGAAACACCACACACACACACAGCACGGGGACCCGGGTGTGTGAGGAAACACCGCACACACACACAGCACGGGGACCCGGGTGTGTGAGGAAACACCACACACACACACAGCACGGGGACCCGGGTGTGTGAGGAAACACCGCACACACACACAGCACGGGGACCCGGGTGTGTGAGGAAACACACACACACACAGCACGGGGACCCGGGTGTGTGAGGAAACACCCACACACACACAGCACGGGGACCCGGGTGTGTGAGGAAAACCCACACACACACACAGCACGGGGACCCGGGTGTGTGAGGAAACACCCACACACACACAGCACGGGGACCCGGGTGTGTGAGGAAACACCCACACACACACACAGCACGGGGACCCGGGTGTGTGAGGAAACACCGCACACACACACAGCACGGGGACCCGGGTGTGTGAGGAAACACACACACACACAGCACGGGGACCCGGGTGGTGAGGAAACACACACACACACACAGCACGGGGACCCGGGTGTGTGAGGAAACACCACACACACACACAGCACGGGGACCCGGGTGTGTGAGGAAACACGCACACACACACAGCACGGGGACCCGGGGTGTGAGGAAACACCACACACACACACAGCACGGGGACCCGGGTGTGTGAGGAAACACCGCACACACACACAGCACGGGGACCCGGGTGTGTGAGGAAACACCACACACACACACAGCACGGGGACCCGGGTGTGTGAGGAAACACCGCACACACACACAGCACGGGGACCCGGGTGTGTGAGGAAAACCACACACACACACACAAGCACGGGGACCCGGGTGTGTGAGGAAACACCGACACACACACACAGCACGGGGACCCGGGTGTGTGAGGAAACACCAACACACACACAGCACGGGGACCCGGGTGTGTGAGGAAACACCGCACACACACACAGCACGGGGACCCGGGTGTGTGAGGAAACACCGCACACACACACACAGCACGGGGACCCGGGTGTGTGAGGAAACACCGCACACACACACAGCACGGGGACCCGGGTGTGTGAGGAAACACCACACACACACACACAGCACGGGGACCCGGGTGTGTGAGGAAACACCGCACACACACACAGCACGGGGACCCGGGTGTGTGAGGAAACACCAGACACACACACAGCACGGGGACCCGGTGTGTGAGGAAACACCAGACACACACACAGCACGGGGACCCGGGTGTGTGAGGAAACACCGCACACACACACAGCACGGGGACCCGGTGTGTGAGGAAACACACACACACACACAGCACGGGGACCCGGGTGTGTGAGGAAACACCAGACACACACACAGCACGGGGACCCGGGTGTGTGAGGAAACACCACACACACACACAGCACGGGGACCCGGGTGTGTGAGGAAACACCAGACACACACACAGCACGGGGACCCGGGTGTGTGAGGAAACACACACACACACACACAGCACGGGGACCCGGGTGTGTGAGGAAACACCACACACACACACAGCACGGGGACCCGGGTGTGTGAGGAAACCACCACACACACACAGCACGGGGACCCGGGTGTGTGAGGAAACACACACACACACACACACAGCACGGGGACCCGGGTGTGTGAGGAAACACACACACACACACAGCACGGGGACCCGGGTGTGTGAGGAAACACCACACACACACACAGCACGGGGACCCGGGTGTGTGAGGAAACACCACACACACACACAGCACGGGGACCCGGGTGTGTGAGGAAACACCACACACACACACACACAGCACGGGGACCCGGGTGTGTGAGGAAACACCACACACACACACAGCACGGGGACCCGGGTGTGTGAGGAAACACCACACACACACAGCACGGGGACCCGGGTGTGTGAGGAAACACCACACACACACAGCACGGGGACCCGGGTGTGTGAGGAAACACCCCACACACACACAGCACGGGGACCCGGGTGTGTGAGGAAACACACACACACACACACACAGCACGGGGACCCGGGTGTGTGAGGAAACACCACACACACACACACACAGCACGGGGACCCGGGTGTGTGAGGAAACACCACACACACACACACAGCACGGGGACCCGGGTGTGTGAGGAAACACCACACACACACACAGCACGGGGACCCGGGTGTGTGAGGAAACACACACACACACACAGCACGGGGACCCGGGTGTGTGAGGAAACACCACACACACACACAGCACGGGGACCCGGGTGTGTGAGGAAACACCACACACACACAGCACGGGGACCCGGGTGTGTGAGGAAACACCACACACACACACAGCACGGGGACCCGGGTGTGTGAGGAAACACACACACACACACACAGCACGGGGACCCGGGTGTGTGAGGAAACACCACACACACACACAGCACGGGGACCCGGGTGTGTGAGGAAACACCACACCACACACACAGCACGGGGACCCGGGTGTGTGAGGAAACACCACACACACACACAGCACGGGGACCCGGGTGTGTGAGGAAACACCCACACACACACACAGCACGGGGACCCGGGTGTGTGAGGAAACACCACACACACACACAGCACGGGACCCGGGTGTGTGAGGAAACACCACACACACACACAGCACGGGGACCCGGGTGTGTGAGGAAACACCGCACACACACACAGCACGGGGACCCGGGTGTGTGAGGAAACACCACACACACACACAGCACGGGGACCCGGGTGTGTGAGGAAACACCACACACACACACAGCACGGGGACCCGGGTGTGTGAGGAAACACCGCACACACACACAGCACGGGGACCCGGGTGTGTGAGGAAACACCACACACACACACAGCACGGGGACCCGGGTGTGTGAGGAAACACCACACACACACACAGCACGGGGACCCGGGTGTGTGAGGAAACACCAACACACACACAGCACGGGGACCCGGGTGTGTGAGGAAACACCACACACACACAGCACGGGGACCCGGGTGTGTGAGGAAACACCACACACACACACAGCACGGGGACCCGGGTGTGTGAGGAAACACCGCACACACACACAGCACGGGGACCCGGGTGTGTGAGGAAACACCACACACACACACACAGCACGGGGACCCGGGTGTGTGAGGAAACACCAACACACACACACAGCACGGGGACCCGGGTGTGTGAGGAAACACCACACACACACACACAGCACGGGGACCCGGGTGTGTGAGGAAACACCAACACACACACAGCACGGGGACCCGGGTGTGTGAGGAAACACCAACACACACACAGCACGGGGACCCGGGTGTGTGAGGAAACACCACACACACACACAGCACGGGGACCCGGGTGTGTGAGGAAACACCACACACACACACACAGCACGGGGACCCGGGTGTGTGAGGAAACACCACACACACACACAGCACGGGGACCCGGGTGTGTGAGGAAACACCACACACACACACACAGCACGGGGACCCGGGTGTGTGAGGAAACACCACACACACACAGCACGGGGACCCGGGTGTGTGAGGAAACACCAGACACACACACAGCACGGGGACCCGGGGTGTGAGGAAACACCACACACACACACAGCACGGGGACCCGGGTGTGTGAGGAAACACCACACACACACAGCACGGGGACCCGGTGTGTGAGGAAACACACACACACACAGCACGGGGACCCGGGTGTGTGAGGAAACACCAGACACACACACAGCACGGGGACCCGGGTGTGTGAGGAAACACCACACACACCACAGCACGGGGACCCGGGTGTGTGAGGAAACACCACACACACACAGCACGGGGACCCGGGTGTGTGAGGAACACACACACACACACACACAGCACGGGGACCCGGGTGTGTGAGGAAACACCACACACACACAGCACGGGGACCCGGGTGTGTGAGGAAACACCAACACACACACAGCACGGGGACCCGGGTGTGTGAGGAAACACCAGACACACACACAGCACGGGGACCCGGGTGTGTGAGGAAACACCGCACACACACACAGCACGGGGACCCGGGTGTGTGAGGAAACACCACACACACACACAGCACGGGGACCCGGGTGTGTGAGGAAACACCAGACACACACACAGCACGGGGACCCGGGTGTGTGAGGAAACACCACACACACACCAGCACGGGGACCCGGGTGTGTGAGGAAAACACACACACACACAGCACGGGGACCCGGGTGTGTGAGGAAACACCACACACACACACAGCACGGGGACCCGGGTGTGTGAGGAAACACCACACACACACAGCACGGGGACCCGGGTGTGTGAGGAAACACACACACACACACACAGCACGGGGACCCGGGTGTGTGAGGAACACCACACACACACACAGCACGGGGACCCGGGTGTGTGAGGAAACACCACACACACACACAGCACGGGGACCCGGGTGTGTGAGGAAACACCACACACACACACAGCACGGGGACCCGGTGTGTGAGGAAACACCACACACACACACACAGCACGGGGACCCGGGTGTGTGAGGAAACACCACACACACACACAGCACGGGGACCCGGGTGTGTGAGGAAACCACCACACACACACAGCACGGGGACCCGGGTGTGTGAGGAAACACCACACACACACACAGCACGGGGACCCGGGTGTGTGAGGAAACACCACACACACACAGCACGGGGACCCGGGTGTGTGAGGAAACACACACACACACACACACAGCACGGGGACCCGGGTGTGTGAGGAAACACCGCACACACACACAGCACGGGGACCCGGGTGTGTGAGGAAACACCACACACACACACAGCACGGGGACCCGGGTGTGTGAGGAAACACCACACACACACACACACAGCACGGGGACCCGGGTGTGTGAGGAAACACCACACACACACACAGCACGGGGACCCGGGTGTGTGAGGAAACACCACACACACACAGCACGGGGACCCGGGTGTGTGAGGAAACACCACACACACACACACACAGCACGGGGACCCGGGTGTGTGAGGAAACACCACACACACACAGCACGGGGACCCGGGTGTGTGAGGAAACACCACACACACACACACACAGCACGGGGACCCGGGTGTGTGAGGAAACACACACACACACAGCACGGGGACCCGGGTGTGTGAGGAAACACCACACACACACACACAGCACGGGGACCCGGGTGTGTGAGGAAACACCACACACACACACAGCACGGGGACCCGGGTGTGTGAGGAAACACCACACACACACAGCACGGGGACCCGGGTGTGTGAGGAAACACCACACACACACAGCACGGGGACCCGGGTGTGTGAGGAAACCACGCACACACACACAGCACGGGGACCCGGGTGTGTGAGGAAACACCACACACACACACAGCACGGGGACCCGGGTGTGTGAGGAAACACCACACACACACACACAGCACGGGGACCCGGGTGTGTGAGGAAACACCACACACACACAGCACGGGGACCCGGGTGTGTGAGGAAACACACACACACACACAGCACGGGGACCCGGGTGTGTGAGGAAACACCACACACACACACAGCACGGGGACCCGGGTGTGTGAGGAAACACCCACACACACACAGCACGGGGACCCGGGTGTGTGAGGAAACACCACACACACACACAGCACGGGGACCCGGGTGTGTGAGGAAACACACACACACACACACACACAGCGGGACCCGGGTGTGTGAGGAAACACCACACACACACACAGCACGGGGACCCGGGTGTGTGAGGAAACACCACACACACACACAGCACGGGGACCCGGGTGTGTGAGGAAACACCACACACACACACAGCACGGGGACCCGGGTGTGTGAGGAAACACCACACACACACACAGCACGGGGACCCGGGTGTGTGAGGAAACACCACACACACACACAGCACGGGGACCCGGGTGTGTGAGGAAACACCAACACACACACAGCACGGGGACCCGGGTGTGTGAGGAAACACCAGACACACACACAGCACGGGGACCCGGGTGTGTGAGGAAACCACGCACACACACACAGCACGGGGACCCGGGTGTGTGAGGAAACACCACACACACACACACACAGCACGGGGACCCGGGTGTGTGAGGAAACACCAGACACACACACAGCACGGGGACCCGGGTGTGTGAGGAAACACCACACACACACACAGCACGGGGACCCGGGTGTGTGAGGAAACACCACACACACACACAGCACGGGACCCGGGTGTGTGAGGAAACACCACACACACACAGCACGGGGACCCGGGTGTGTGAGGAAACACCACACACACACAGCACGGGGACCCGGGTGTGTGAGGAAACACCAGACACACACACACACACGGGGACCCGGGTGTGTGAGGAAACACCACACACACACAGCACGGGGACCCGGGTGTGTGAGGAAACACCACACACACACACAGCACGGGGACCCGGGTGTGTGAGGAAACACCAACACACACACAGCACGGGGACCCGGGTGTGTGAGGAAACACCAGACACACACACAGCACGGGGACCCGGGTGTGTGAGGAAACACCGCACACACACACAGCACGGGGACCCGGGTGTGTGAGGAAACACCACACACACACAGCACGGGGACCCGGGTGTGTGAGGAAACACCAGACACACACACACAGCACGGGGACCCGGGTGTGTGAGGAAACACCAGACACACACACAGCACGGGGACCCGGGTGTGTGAGGAAACACCGCACACACACACAGCACGGGGACCCGGGTGTGTGAGGAAACACCACACACACACACAGCACGGGGACCCGGGTGTGTGAGGAAACACCACACACACACACAGCACGGGGACCCGGGTGTGTGAGGAAACACCACACACACACAGCACGGGGACCCGGGTGTGTGAGGAAACACCAGACACACACACACACACAGCGTGGGGACCCGGGTGTGTGAGGAAACACCGCACACACACACAGCACGGGGACCCGGGTGTGTGAGGAAACACCACACACACACACAGCACGGGGACCCGGGTGTGTGAGGAAACACCAAACACACACACAGCACGGGGACCCGGGTGTGTGAGGAAACACCGCACACACACACAGCACGGGGACCCGGGTGTGTGAGGAAACACCACACACACACAGCACGGGGACCCGGGTGTGTGAGGAAACACCACACACACACACAGTACGGGGACCCGGGTGTGTGAGGAAACACCACACACACACAGCACGGGGACCCGGGTGTGTGAGGAAACACCAGACACACACACACACACAGCGTGGGGACCCGGGTGTGTGAGGAAACACCGCACACACACACAGCACGGGGACCCGGGTGTGTGAGGAAACACCACACACACACAGCACGGGGACCCGGGTGTGTGAGGAAACACCACACACACACACAGCACGGGGACCCGGGTGTGTGAGGAAACACCAGACACACACACAGCACGGGGACCCGGGTGTGTGAGGAAACACCAGACACACACACAGCACGGGGACCCGGGTGTGTGAGGAAACACCGCACACACACACAGCACGGGGACCCGGGTGTGTGAGGAAACACCAGACACACACACACACAGCACGGGGACCCGGGTGTGTGAGGAAACACCAGACACACACACAGCACGGGGACCCGGGTGTGTGAGGAAACACCGCACACACACACAGCACGGGGACCCGGGTGTGTGAGGAAAACCACCACACACACACAGCACGGGGACCCGGGTGTGTGAGGAAACACCACACACACACACAGCACGGGGACCCGGGTGTGTGAGGAAACACCACACACACACAGCACGGGGACCCGGGTGTGTGAGGAAACACCAGACACACACACACACACGGGGACCCGGGTGTGTGAGGAAACACCGCACACACACACAGCACGGGGACCCGGGTGTGTGAGGAAACACCACACACACACAGCACGGGGACCCGGGTGTGTGAGGAAACACACACACACACAGCACGGGGACCCGGGTGTGTGAGGAAACACCACACACACACACAGCACGGGGACCCGGGTGTGTGAGGAAACACACACACACACACAGCACGGGGACCCGGGTGCGTGAGGAAACACCACACACACACAGCACGGGGACCCGGGTGTGTGAGGAAACACCCACACACACACAGCACGGGGACCCGGGTGTGTGAGGAAACACCACACACACACACAGCACGGGGACCCGGGTGTGTGAGGAAACACCACACACACACAGCACGGGGACCCGGGTGTGTGAGGAAACACCACACACACACAGCACGGGGACCCGGGTGTGTGAGGAAACACACACCCGGGTCCCCGTGCTGTGTGTGTGTGTGTGGTGTTTCCTCACACACCCGGGTCCCCGTGCTGTGTGTGTGTGTGGTGTTTCCTCACACACCCGGGTCCCCGTGCTGTGTGTGGTCTGGTGTTTCCTCACACACCCGGGTCCCCGTGCTGTGTGTGTGTGTGGTGTTTCCTCACACACCCGGGTCCCCGTGCTGTGTGTGTGTGTGGTGTTTCCTCACACACCCGGGTCCCCGTGCTGTGTGTGTGTGTGGTGTTTCCTCACACACCCGGGTCCCCGTGCTGTGTGTGTGTGTGGTGTTTCCTCACACACCCGGGTCCCCGTGTGTGTGTGTGTGTGGTGTTTCCTCACACACCCGGGTCCCCGTGCTGTGTGTGTGTGTGGTGTTTCCTCACACACCCGGGTCCCCGTGCTGTGTGTGTGTGTGGTGTTTCCTCACACACCCGGGTCCCCGTGCTGTGTGTGTGTGTGGTGTTTCCTCACACACCCGGGTCCCCGTGCTGTGTGTGTGTGTGGTGTTTCCTCACACACCCGGGTCCCCGTGCTGTGTGTGTGTGGTGTTTCCTCACACACCCGGGTCCCCGTGCTGTGTGTGTGTGTGGTGTTTCCTCACACACCCGGGTCCCCGTGCTGTGTGTGTGTGTGGTGTTTCCTCACACACCCGGGTCCCCGTGCTGTGTGTGTGTGTGGTGTTTCCTCACACACCCGGGTCCCCGTGCTGTGTGTGTGTGGGTGTTTCCTCACACACCCGGGTCCCCGTGCTGTGTGTGTGTGTGGTGTTTCCTCACACCCGGGTCCCCGTGCTGTGTGTGTGTGTGGTGTTTCCTCACACACCCGGGTCCCCGTGCTGTGTGTGTGTGGTGTTTCCTCACACACCCGGGTCCCCGTGCTGTGTGTGTGTGGTGTTTCCTCACACACCCGGGTCCCCGTGCTGTGTGTGTGTGTGGTGTTTCCTCACACACCCGGGTCCCCGTGCTGTGTGTGTGTGGTGTTTCCTCACACACCCGGGTCCCCGTGCTGTGTGTGTGTGTGGTGTTTCCTCACACACCCGGGTCCCCGTGCTGTGTGTGTGTGGTGTTTCCTCACACACCCGGGTCCCCGTGCTGTGTGTGTGTGTGGTGTTTCCTCACACACCCGGGTCCCCGTGCTGTGTGTGTGTGGTGTTTCCTCACACACCCGGGTCCCCGTGCTGTGTGTGTGTGTGGTGTTTCCTCACACACCCGGGTCCCCGTGCTGTGTGTGTGTGTGGTGTTTCCTCACACACCCGGGTCCCCGTGCTGTGTGTGTGTGTGGTGTTTCCTCACACACCCGGGTCCCCGTGCTGTGTGTGTGTGGTGTTTCCTCACACACCCGGGTCCCCGTGCTGTGTGTGTGTGGTGTTTCCTCACACACCCGGGTCCCCGTGCTGTGTGTGTGTGTGTGTGTGTTTCCTCACACACCCGGGTCCCCGTGCTGTGTGTGTGTGGTGTTTCCTCACACACCCGGGTCCCCGTGCTGTGTGTGTGTGGTGTTTCCTCACACACCCGGGTCCCCGTGCTGTGTGTGTGTGGTGTTTCCTCACACACCCGGGTCCCCGTGTGTGTGTGTGTGGTGTTTCCTCACACACCCGGGTCCCCGTGCTGTGTGTGTGTGCGGTGTTCCTCACACACCCGGGTCCCCGTGCTGTGTGTGTGTGTGTGGTGTCCTCACACACCCGGGTCCCCGTGCTGTGTGTGTGTGTGGTGTTTCCTCACACACCCGGGTCCCCGTGCTGTGTGTGTGTGGTGTTTCCTCACACACCCGGGTCCCCGTGCTGTGTGTGTGTGTGGTGTTTCCTCACACACCCGGGTCCCCGTGCTGTGTGTGTGTGGTGTTTCCTCACACACCCGGGTCCCCGTGCTGTGTGTGTGTTGGTGTTTCCTCACACACCCGGGTCCCCGTGCTGTGTGTGTGTGGTGTTTCCTCACACACCCGGGTCCCCGTGCTGTGTGTGTGTGTTGGTGTTTCCTCACACACCCGGGTCCCCGTGCTGTGTGTGTGTGTGTGTGGTGTTTCCTCACACACCCGGGTCCCCGTGCTGTGTGTGTGTGTGGTGTTTCCTCACACACCCGGGTCCCCGTGCTGTGTGTGTGTGGTGTTTCCTCACACACCCGGGTCCCCGTGCTGTGTGTGTGTGGGTGTTTCCTCACACACCCGGGTCCCCGTGCTGTGTGTGTGTGTGTGTGGTGTTTCCTCACACACCCGGGTCCCCGTGCTGTGTGTGTGTGGGTTTCCTCACACACCCGGGTCCCCGTGCTGTGTGTGTGCGGTGTTTCCTCACACACCCGGGTCCCCGTGCTGTGTGTGTGTGTGGTGTTTCCTCACACACCCGGGTCCCCGTGCTGTGTGTGTGTGTGGTGTTTCCTCACACACCCGGGTCCCCGTGCTGTGTGTGTGTGTGTTTCCTCACACACCCGGGTCCCCGTGCTGTGTGTGTGTGTGGTGTTTCCTCACACACCCGGGTCCCCGTGCTGTGTGTGTGTGTGTGGTGTTTCCTCACACACCCGGGTCCCCGTGCTGTGTGTGTGTGTGGTGTTTCCTCACACACCCGGGTCCCCGTGCTGTGTGGTGTGTGGTGTTTCCTCACACACCCGGGTCCCCGTGCTGTGTGTGTGTGTGGTGTTTCCTCACACACCCGGGTCCCCGTGCTGTGTGTGTGTGGTGTTTCCTCACACACCCGGGTCCCCGTGCTGTGTGTGTGTGTGGTGTTTCCTCACACACCCGGGTCCCCGTGCTGTGTGTGTGTGTGTGGTGTTTCCTCACACACCCGGGTCCCCGTGCTGTGTGTGTGTGGTGTTTCCTCACACACCCGGGTCCCCGTGCTGTGTGTGTGTGTGGTGTTTCCTCACACACCCGGGTCCCCGTGCTGTGTGTGTGTGTGGTGTTTCCTCACACACCCGGGTCCCCGTGCTGTGTGTGTGTGGTGTTTCCTCACACACCCGGGTCCCCGTGCTGTGTGTGTGTGGTGTTTCCTCACACACCCGGGTCCCCGTGCTGTGTGTGTGTGGTGTTTCCTCACACACCCGGGTCCCCGTGCTGTGTGTGTTGGTGGTGTTTCCTCACACACCCGGGTCCCCGTGCTGTGTGTGTGTGTGTGGTGTTTCCTCACACACCCGGGTCCCCGTGCTGTGTGTGTGTGTGGTGTTTCCTCACACACCCGGGTCCCCGTGCTGTGTGTGTGTTGGTGTTTCCTCACACACCCGGGTCCCCGTGCTGTGTGTGTGTGGTGTTTCCTCACACACCCGGGTCCCCGTGCTGTGTGTGTGTGTGGTGTTTCCTCACACACCCGGGTCCCGTGCTGTGTGTGTGTGTGGTGTGTCCTCACACACCCGGGTCCCCGTGCTGTGTGTGTGTGTGTTTCCTCACACACCCGGGTCCCCGTGCTGTGTGTGTGTGTGGTGTTTCCTCACACACCCGGGTCCCCGTGCTGTGTGTGTGTGTGGTGTTTCCTCACACACCCGGGTCCCCGTGCTGTGTGTGTGTGTGGTGTTTCCTCACACACCCGGGTCCCCGTGCTGTGTGTGTGTGGTGTTCCTCACACACCCGGGTCCCCGTGTGTGTGTGTGTGGTGTTTCCTCACACACCCGGGTCCCCGTGCTGTGTGTGTGTGTGGTGTTTCCTCACACACCCGGGTCCCCGTGCTGTGTGTGTGTGTGGTGTTTCCTCACACACCCGGGTCCCCGTGTGTGTGTGTGTGGTGTTTCCTCACACACCCGGGTCCCCGTGCTGTGTGTGTGTGTGGTGTTTCCTCACACACCCGGGTCCCCGTGCTGTGTGTGTGTGTGGTGTTTCCTCACACACCCGGGTCCCGTGCTGTGTGTGTGTGTGGTGTTTCCTCACACACCCGGGTCCCCGTGCTGTGTGTGTGTGGTGTTTCCTCACACACCCGGGTCCCCGTGCTGTGTGTGTGTGTGGTGTTTCCTCACACACCCGGGTCCCCGTGTGTGTGTGTGTGTGTGGTGTTTCCTCACACACCCGGGTCCCCGTGCTGTGTGTGTGTGTGGTGTTTCCTCACACACCCGGGTCCCCGTGCTGTGTGTGTGTGTGGTGTTTCCTCACACACCCGGGTCCCCGTGCTGTGTGTGTGTGTGGTGTTTCCTCACACACCCGGGTCCCCGTGCTGTGTGTGTGTGTGGTGTTTCCTCACACACCCGGGTCCCCGTGCTGTGTGTGTGTGTGGTGTTTCCTCACACACCCGGGTCCCCGTGCTGTGTGTGTGTGTGGTGTTTCCTCACACACCGGGTCCCCGTGCTGTGTGTGTGTGTGGTGTTTCCTCACACACCCGGGTCCCCGTGCTGTGTGTGTGTGTGGTGTTTCCTCACACACCCGGGTCCCCGCTGTGTGTGTGTGTGTGTGGTGTTTCCTCACACACCCGGGTCCCCGTGCTGTGTGTGTGTGTGGTGTTTCCTCACACACCCGGGTCCCCGTGCTGTGTGTGTGTGTGGTGTTTCCTCACACACCCGGGTCCCCGTGCTGTGTGTGTGTGTGGTGTTTCCTCACACACCCGGGTCCCCGTGCTGTGTGTGTGTGTGGTGTTTCCTCACACACCCGGGTCCCCGTGCTGTGTGTGTGTCTGGTGTTTCCTCACACACCCGGGTCCCCGTGCTGTGTGTGTGTGTGGTGTTTCCTCACACA